>NC_051180.1:62904843-63075127 GCF_013339695.2 Rhipicephalus sanguineus | reverse complement strand
TTCCTGTTTCGATTGGATGGATGCCTAATGAGCATCCCCTTTATAACGGGGGCGGTGACATGTCTGCCACCAGGCTCGAAGGCGAAAAAAGAAAGAAAAAAAATAAACTTCCTTGTTTCATGTTGTCCTAATGCCTTATCTACATTGATTAAATCTACGTTATTATACCAAAAAATATAATTCACGGTCCATCTCTCTGCCTCTTAAGGCAGAATGACCTTTTTTTTTTCCAGTTATTTATTTTTGTACTTTATCTCTACTTTTCTGCCACCAATACTCTAACCGTCTCTTACTTATTTCTATCGCGGACGTGTTCAGCTTTCCATTGTTGTCCCTAAAACCCAAGGCTTCATGTAGACTCGTGCCCACACGTATACCTGGGTGAATATCGCCACATTCAATCAGTACATGTTCCATCGTTTCCTTAGTTCCCCCGCAGCATGTACATTGTTCTTCTTCGTTACTGAATTTCGCTTTATAACTACGCGTTCTAAGGCAGCCCGACCTTGCTTCAAACAGTAAAGCGCTTCCCCTTGAATTATCATAAACCTTTCCCTCCTTATTTCGTTTTTTCCTTTTCGGTAGTTACTCAGAGCCGGCTTCTTTTCCATCGCTGTCATCCATAAGTCCTCTCCGCCTCTCTGACCTTCCGCTAATGCTCCTTAGTCATATCGCCCGCACTGCCAGCCGTATATTTACTGGTGAGCCTCCTAGTTCTTTTTCTCCACTGCGTGTCAACGCTTTTTCTATACAAATACCTGAAAACCTTCTCTGCCCATCTACTCTCCTTCATTTTCCTCAGCCTCTCTTCGAATCTCATTTTGCTCTGCGCTTCCCTCACTTCAAAGCCTGTCCATCCCATATCACCCTTTACCGCCTCATTTGTCGTCTTCCCGTGAGCGCCCAACGCGAGGCGGCCCACCGTCCTTTGATTTACATCCATTCCTGATTGCACCTCTGACTTCATGCACACCACTGAGTTCCCAAATGTAAGCCCCGGAACCATCACACCCTTCCACAGCCCTCGAAGCACCTCGTACCTATTGTATCCCCTATAAGCTCTGTGCTTCATAATTGCAGCATTCCTCTTTCCCTTTGCTACCGATGCTTTCTCTTGTACTTCCATATATCTATCCCCCTCATTTACCCATACTCCGAGATACTTGTACTCGCTTACCCTCGGTATTTTTTGGCCCTGTATTAGACCGTGTGGTCTCCGTGATCATTGAATACCATCAATCCACATTTTGTTGCACTAAATCCTAGTCCTAGAGCCTCACACTCCCTTCCGCATATATCTGCCAGTCGCTGTATATCATCTTGACTGTCCGCAAATAAGACAAATCATCAGCATAAAATAGACCAGGAAGCTTCTGCTCAACCATCACTCCGACCTGTTTTGGTGACAAATTAAATCCAATGTTGCTACCTTCTAGCGCTTTTTCCATCCTCGCCATGTACAGCATGAATAACAGCGGGGACAGAGAGCATCCCTGTCTCAGCCCTTGCTAATTTCAACGCTGTCCTTGCCACTTATTCCTTCCCATTCTATACAAACTGTATTTTCTCGGTATATTTCCTCAAAAGCTGTACACAGTCGTCACCTATGCCCACTTCCTTCAATATATCCCACAAAATTTCCTGATTAACGTTGTCATACGCCCCGGTGATATCTAGATAAGCTACGTATAAGGGCCTGTTTTCTATTTAGATATTTCTATACACTGGGTAAGAACAAACAGATTATCGTCTAACCGCCTGTCGATTCGAAATCCATTCTGAAGTTCTCCCAAAATATCTTTTGTTCTACCCACGCTTCTATTTTTAATTTACTGCCTGCATCGCCAACCTGTATAGCACCGATGTAATTGTTAGCGGTCTATACGCGAATGTTATCCTTTTCTCCCTGCCTTTATGCCTCCCTTGCCGTTGTGCGAGCGCCCCTAGCGGTGAAACCTCAGAAACTTTCCGATGGTGGGATGGTGGCGCCCCTCTCGGCCTATAACGCGAAGCTCGACGGCTGTTTCGCTTGGAGCCGCATGATCACAGATGAAAAAAAAATGGGCTTATCGGTTATCCGTTTCTTGAGCCTGTGTCAATGTCTGCATTCACAAATGCTTTATACATGAATCACCACTAATTGCTTAAGCTTTATACCTTTCTATGCTTTTGTCATCGTCTCATCAGGCTCACACAGGGGCGCCGAGCGTTTCCACATTCCCAATGACATTTGTGTTTATGTTATATATATATTTTTTTAAATTTCAGAATAAAGATTATTCGAAAGTACTTCTGAAAGCGTACACGGAAGTTAAGCCAATTATTTTGTTCTGCCTCGCAACTCTTAGGTTGTCTTATTTGTAACCTTTTAATAATGTTCAACGCCTACCAATCTCTCCACCTCTAAGTAGTCAGAATTCCTGACTTCACTTGCGCTATCTTTTTCAATCAGAGGACACAAAGGCCCACACACACACGCACGCACCACACACGCACGCACACTAGTCAAAGCCTGATTCCGACCTAATTGTACTTACGTGCTCTTAGGTTGAAGAAGACTCGCGCAATTTTAATGATGTCACTTGAGAGCACTGAAGCGGAGAAAGCGAATACGGGGTACCGTACCGTCCGCAGGATATCGTAGCACATTTGAATCTGATAGCTGCTTTATTGACCTCAAATGCAAAGGCGAAAAAATTGGCACGCCTCCAGACTCTGAATCGAGGTAGATTAGAATGCAGGAATAAAAATGCAGAAGATAACAAATTTGATTGAAACTTTAGGTTTCGGTACAATGTACGCATTCAAATGTCCCTCATTTTGAACGGAAAACTCGAAAGGGGGCGTGACTGTAGATTACGGTGTCTCAATTTTCACGATTACAATAGAGTTCCAAATTGCTCGCTTCACAACGTCGATCGAGTCGTACTGCGACGAGCACTGCAAATACAGCGCGCTTGTTAATGGAAGTAAAAATGGCTACTTCGCTTGTGACCTCTGTGACCGAGTTTGGTCCTCCTTCCTTTTCCCCGGTGCGAGGATCGAAACGAAGCAACGGAAACGACGCGGTTGTCGTCATATTGACCGGCTGTAACGCATGAGCCCCGCTGCACAATGGGACCTGTGTGCAGGAGATACGCGTACACTACCAGAAGATAGGATATGCCTTTGCAAACTACAGCCTTGTTTGGCCTTGTTAACGGCAAAACTTTAGTTCAACCGCTGCGCCGCACAAAGTATCGTAGGCTAACTCTGTCCACCTCGCCTAGCTGTTGAAAGTTAAAACAGTTATTGTCCTTGAAAAAAAAACAACTTCAGTAATCTTGCAGTAAAAGTAAACTGTTAGTAACAATAAATGCTACTATATAACACGTCGTTACTATCATTTTACCAGCTATTTGCTAGCTTCGTTTAAGCATATTTTCTTGTAGTACAATGTATCGTGCGTAAGTTAAAGGTATGACGCGTCGCAGTAATAGGTTATACTACACTCTCAGAAAAAAAAGAGTCGAAAGATGGTCACGGCCGCGTGACTCTCTTCGGGTGTCTATTTGACCCCTTTTGGAACGTACAGGCAGAGAAAGAGAGTTCGCAATTCGACTGGAGTCACGGGACTCTCCTGAAGCGCGTTTCGATTGGCGGCGCCGCCGTATACGCCATACATATCGCGCGCTTGCCCTTTGGCGCCGTTATTCCTGGATCTGCGGACAGCAACAACGGGCGCCAGTTAACGGTGAGTGTACTGCTTTCGTAGGTACTAATCATACAGCTTTAGCTGGGCGTCTGCAGCAGCTCTGCGGAAGTTATCTGCCAGGCATTTCCAACAGCAGCCTGTGTCCGCAGGGCTGTTGCGGATGCCCAACTAAACCTGTCAGTTAACGAGTTGCCACCGCTATGCGCGTTGCTGTACAAGCTCCCTTATAGTGAGCAACGCAAACATTTATCAAGGGTCATTTTTTGCTGATCGCACGTTGTGTCTGCGCTACTGAGTGTGCAAGATGTCGTTTTGAGATGCACTTTAGTCTACTTAATAACATTTCCATCGACCTTGAGTGTGTAGCGTGCTTCGGCGCGTGAGAACGTGAAAAAAAATGCCTGTGTACAGAACGCTCAGACGCACTATTTATAATGGTTTTTGTTGGCTTAAAGACGGTAGTTTGAGGTGCAGATATAGTACGGTGCTTCCAGAACGTACCCGGTAGTCATTCAAGTTGGACAAGCTTCACCGGTAAAGTGAAAAAAGCGCTAGACTTTCGACGGCGCGCGTTGGTGCGGCCGCGGCCGTGCACTCTTTCCTCGTTTCTGTTTGCTGTTTTCGTGATTTGCATACACTGCGATGACGTTGGGCGTTATTACAGAATCGAGTGAGTGTGCGTGATTGTGGGAGCTATGGCCGGTAATTCTAGCATATGAATGTCTGATCTCGACGTCAAAAAACTTGTTCCTGACCAAGCCTGTTTGCATTTGTTGTTTGTTGTTAGCCTTTATTATGTCTGTGTGAGCCACTTATTGTGTAGGTTTTGCAAACCTTTACTGCAATTTCATTTTCTCATCATACATCACGTTCTTATTTTCAGATACCGTTTTTCATGGTGCTCACGCTGAACAGGAGCGACAACCTAGCAAGCCACAAGTCTGATGTCTTCAGCCGTCGCCACTTCTTGATTTATTCTTCTTGATTTATTCTTAATCTTAAGAATAAATATGGAAACATGATGCCAATTTCTGCTGTTTATTTAGCACCATATGACACTGTGCACATCACACTCACACATTGTAGTTGGCTATACTCATACAAGCATGTAAATGAGGAATACCTTAACTTAATTGGAAACCACTGACCATCTTTTCGCGCTTTCTATATAACTTTGCTAGAAAATATGTGTTGTTTTGACGAATTTAATTAAAGTAATGCTAAAATTGAACAATTCTTTTTTTTTGCAGTCGCTGGGCAGAACGGCAAGTATTATTGCACTTGCTTAAAATGAATACTCCCTATTTTCAACAGTAGTCGCGCCAAAAGTAGAGCAAGGGTCAAAGGAGTAGCTTAAAATACTTGTGGAGTCGCTTGACGCTGCGGTGTGGCTCACTTGACCCCCGTAGGAGTGTTACCGGCAAGAGTCGTCTGACTCCCTATAAGTGGTAACGTGATCCTTCGGATGAGAGCCTTTCCACTCTTCCTAGAGGGTCAGGGGACTCTCCTAGAGCGAGCCGACCCTGACCCACCAAGAGAGTCGCCGTGACTATTTAAAGAGAGTCCTATAGGTGGCAAGTCAGAACTCTCCGAAAAGAGTCACGCATACTCTTTTTTTTCTTAGAGTGTAATAATCCAGTCTCACCTGCTGTTACTTTTATCTTTCTTATCGACTTCCTTCTTCTCTCTTTTCTCTCACGCGCTTGTTATGTTGCACAACTCGGCGGTCGTCTCAAATGCACTATAGTTGTATGCAATTGGTTATGTTTTATTTGTTAGTTTTTGTATTCATACCATAACGAGAGCTCTATATGTCGTGTTTACACTACAGCGCCCCTTCACGTGTGTCTCACTCCGTATCCAATCCTACACCATTGCTTCCCAGCACCTTAAAACATCAAACCCCAATCACTGAGTTAAATGAAATTGTAAAACTAACGCTACAACTTTAGATGTGCAATTGAGGTGAGTTAGTAATGGCTACGACATAGCCTTCTCAGTGGTGCACTGTGCTGAATGAGGATGATTTGAGCGCAACTATGCCTCAACCGTGGCTTACTTTATTATTTTGAATCAGGACTTACTGGTCACTTTGCCGCGCACTCGCGTGGTCACAACAAACCAAGAAACGTACGTCTACAACTCAAGTTATTTCTGAAAGTACATACGCACAGACTGACAAAAACAGTGATCCCCAAAAATCTGGCTACATGTATTGTTGGGGAAGATGAAGGTACGTCACGCAGTAGCTTGTTAATTGTGTTCAGCGATATGTTGCTCCTTCCATGCTAAATTTCTTTATAATTAACGTACAACCAGGAGCTCGCCCCTCGACGTTCTTCATGGGAACATTATATGCCAGAAGTTTATTAATTACAACAAAAAATAACATGTGCATTCAGCCGTAACTTTCTTATTTCCCTGCACAACCTTTAATACAGAGATAGTTTCACGTGTGGCCTAGAAGCTTATTGATAATAATAAGCGAAGTACGTTCTTTTGCCTTACAAGGTTTCGGAGTTGCTACAGGAGCACCTTTTATAATATTAACTGCTAGTGGGAGTTAGTATCTGTTACTAACGCAAGTGTCACCAACTGCAGTTACCTCAGAACAATTGTCATCTGTGTGGCAAGTAGTTAGTACCGGACAGTTAGTAACTTCGATGGCCTCTCTTTGAGCGTACACGTGATGCAAATTGGTATATTGCTCTCCATACGAACAAACGACCGTTCTAATATTGCCACAGATTATCCAGAGACCACACAAACTTCAGCAGGTGGCGTTTATTATAACTGTAGGCATAGCTTTATATATATATATATATATATATATATATATATAATATATATATATATATATATATTTTGGTGGGTTTTTTTCGCTTTCATGGTTTTTTTATAAATGAACACTTTATAGTTTCCTTAATTTGCTTATTCATTTTTTTCGAACCTGTGTTCCTGAATACGTTGCATTGTTCACGTTTCACAAATATTCTACCGTCTTGGTTTAATGAGTTCTATCCTAGTTCTATTGCAGGCTATGCTTTGATTACGGTGTTACATTATGCTGCGCAATTCAAGCTTCCACAGTCAACATATACCATTAATGTTCTTGGCATCTAATCCCCATTCATGTCTTATCTAATATTCCAATAACACACAGTCACATCGACAATAGGCGTTTGGTTTGAGCGAGCAAAGGAGTCTCAAATGAACGAATACACCAGAAGTTACTATCATTGGCTCTGTAATTTATCATTATTGCGTCTATAAAGAAGTGCTTCTATTTTAACAACTTTTGGTTAGATTAAAATTTAGTAAGAAAAATCATTATTTAACTCGTTCTCACTTTGTGGGGTATGTGGAGCTATCGAGTTTTATTGTAGAGCTTTAAATTCTTTTCTTTTTGCCCGAGATTTTTCACTATAAATCGCAATGCAGTATCACATCTGTAAAAGTCCTGCTTGAAAATGTGCGTCGTGAATTTGCGAGCAAGGTGCGCCCACGAAGTTAAAGTTTTCTGAGTGCCGCCATGATACGTGACTGCCAACCGTTCTTCTGGAGTACAGCAACTCGTACGAAGTAAGAAAAAGAGAACATCTTTTTGGTCACTGCAAGCATCCTCCGGAATGCTGAGTCAACAAGAATTCTTGATAGGAACATAGAACGTGCGCGAAACTTCTAGGAAAGAAAGATGAAGCGCGAGAAAGAGGGGGAGTACTCGTGAAGGAGGGTGGAATTTAGCGGGTCTTTGGAGGACTTCTCGTCAGCATTTCCAATGAGGCTGCCATATGTCTGGCTGCTGCTTGTGAGACCAAAGACACCCATGCGTATTAATGCTGCGTAGACGAAGACAAAGGAATTCCAAATAACGGTGAGAAACGAGCTTCGGTGGTTAGTGAGAGGTAGGCGTTAAGTGATTTACGGGAAGCTGCTGCTTCGATAAATGAGCCCTGATCGTGTGAGCATTCCACAGGTTGTCCCATACGTTCTTTGCTGCACCCTCCTCTAGAACACCCTGTAAGCCTGTTCATTGAGTTTTGTACCATTAATTATTCTTCTATTTATTATTTCCTTCGGAGATTTGATGTCTGACTAAACATAAGTCTAAACGTAGAAATTAATTACAAAAATCATATTTTGGGAAATTCTGCTCACACCAAGGGTGAAGGGAATGTGCGCCATTTAACACAGTGAGATGCTTAAGGTGATATTTGAGTTGTTCTTTGTGTGACGCACCATTTATGACAGCAAATCTAGAAACAAAAGTGCTGTTCTTGAAACACTGCCTCATTTGCGTAATTCAATGCTTTGTCGTTATTTCTTGAAACAAAGAGCAACATGTGAGCTAATTAACTCAAGGTGTGATAATACACAGCACTGTTCCATTTTATTTTCTCATTCCCTCAATACTACATAAACGCTAAATAAACACAGGTGATATTGGGAAAATGTGCGGAGTCTGAGTGAGCGCAGCATATATTGATGTGAATGAAGCTCTTAAATTATTGTGCTTCAACTCATATTCACCACTGTTATCACGTAAGCAAGCGAAGGCGACAAATTTGACTAAATTTCCTCTGAATTTAACATTTGATATTTTGCGACTATAGGAAGCACATAATGTTTTTTTTTTCTGTTGCTTAACTGTCTCGTTATATAAGATGACCACCGCATTTATTTACTTTCAGCTTCAGCAGCAAGAAATTTTTTTGACAGCCAATATAGGAAGTCTGAGAAATTACGGAAGTGCTTCGAGAAGCGGCAGTGTCAGGCGAAGAGTGAGGCTCCGGGGCGTGGAGGTGCGGAAGCGTTGTAAGCGATGAGCTGGACAGTGTGACAATATCCTGGGCGACACTAACTGAAAGGTAAAGGAATGTTTGGAAAGCGTTATTCTACTCGCACTTCCACAATTTTTCAGCCTTGTAATAATCATTGTAATTAAGAAGCTGAAGGGCTAGAATGGATGCATGGCTAGGACAATTGTTGGTGCCACTTGCGTCTGCAACAAATTGATTCTTTTGCGAATTTTGTGGTCTGTTTTTTTTTCAGATGTGCCCGAAGCATTTACACAATAATTATGGAGGAAAAAACACAGATGTATAATTGCTGGGAAGAAACTGCGTCCTATTTTAATCGACCGAGAACTGCCGACCAGCATACTGATAATAGTGTGTGTGCAGATACTTTAGGCATACGGTGCTTTTATGCTGTTGTTAGTGGTCACATCGTATATGCAGAAATATGCCGAAGTAGTCACTGGAATCTAAGCTCTCGGCCTCATTCAGCCCTTAGCAGCAATACAAATGTCCTAAAGATATGTTGTTGTCAGCAGATTTATCTCATACCAGAGAGCATCAGGCCCTCTTCAAGCAAAGTTTGCCCCCGAAAACGAAAGTCAATAGACCTCTTACGCCCTATATTCTTGTTCCGGTCAGTCTTCCCGCATTTGTCACGACATCAGTGCATTACTTGATGCTTTCCTTTTTTTTTGTTCTCCTGTTTCGCTGCTGCTATTCTAAATTCCTGACCCGTTTAGTCATCTGCTTTATTAGAAGTGCAAATTAAATTTAGGACGAAGTATGAAACGCATGACACCTCGATGCTCCTTGCAGAATCAGAATCATTTCGTCGAAAATGTTCCACAAAAGCTTTGCAGAACTGTTCACTATGAAAACAGTCCTTTTACGGAACTTGTTATCGTAGTACGTTATGAAATACAATGCGTGAAGCGATGTTCATCTCTTTTACACTTAGGCTTGCCACATTAGTTTTCTCGTTCATTACTCGCATAGCACACACAACAAAGCATTCGCTGCCCCTACGTCACTAGGCAACAACGCATTCGCTGCCCCTAAGTCACTCCGACACACGTCCGTTTGTGACCGATATGCAAACCTAGCCTGCTGCATGCTTATATAAATTTTTCCGTTTTATGCACACGACTTCAACATGGTATAATAACAATCAGGCTCACCAATACAGACTTTGAAGGCCGCACATACATTGGGCGTTATATTCGCTCGTCGGTCGCTGTTGGCGTCGTTATTTTTCGCATCAACAAGTTAGGTCTGAGACGTGCACATAGGTTACATAATGACAATAGGGAAAGAAGATCAACGTAGTTCACTACGAGTGAAGAGAAGACACTCATGAGAAAATTCAATGCCGTTTAGACTGAATTGGTACGGGGAATGACAGGAGCAGCGAACAGCCCGATATATTCTTCCTTTACTTTCGCCTTTTTCTTCCTTATTTTTTCTACACTTCCAACTTTCAAACTCCCCTATCCCTTTCTCCGGTGATAGTAGCATACCGGTTTTTCTGAACCGGCTACCATGCCTGCCTTTCTTCTCTGTCCTGCTTTCCTTTCTCTCTCCTTCTTTACAGCCTATCGGTCGCTCCACGTGGCACCTCATTATAACCCAAAACTAGCTCGCTTCCCAGGCCCACTTAAAGGTGGGGAAGGGTACAAAGACACGAAACTAGCGTGCGACAAAGGAAAGGTGGATGTGTGCAAAACAAATGAGCAAATAACATAGGAGAACTTCTATAGAACCGAGGAAAGAAAACGTGCGGTTCGTTTAGCTAAGTTTGTGCCATGGAAGAGAAACCGTGTGGTCGGTCGAGATATGACACTCCGGAAGTACATACCTGGATAGTTCGATGAGTAAGAAAGAAAATTAATCTTTTCCCGACTCGAGGCTTGCTTACAGTCGGAACCCCAGTGGTTGTTTCTTTTAGCTGCGCCTGTCGTAAGAAAGCAACTTCAGCTTTATGACGCTATTACGTTGAGCCGAACTGTCGAAAAAACGATAAAACTTCATCTGTCGGCGGAGGATGTCAGAACTGACTTTCTACGGAAGTGTCAAAATGTGAGATAAATTCCGGATGTATGTTGCAAGAAGAAAATTATAGAGCCGTAAAGTTCGTCAGCGTTTCTTCAAGTAAGGGTACAAAAAGCGAGAAGGTTGGAGAATTCTTCGAAAGCATTTTTGCCTTCTTAGATGTGGGGACTTTAAGGAAGAACGCTAGTACAGAGACAGCGGTGGTATCAGACGTTGCTACCACTGGTTTATCACTCCAAATAAAGACGCGTTCAGGAAATAAAACTTTTTTGAGCGCAGTGGTATAGCCGATGGTTAAGAGAAATCGATTTTTGTTTTCCGGCAAGCCAATATATCCTACATGGCAGGTGCGTCGAGGGCACTCCGATATCTTCATCTATTTCAGGCATGGGATGGGGTTCTGCGGCAGAGTTTAGGAACGTTTTGCGGTCCTTCTTTTTATTTTCCTTACACGTACGCTAGCGACTTTGCCGCTTTTTTTGAGCACTTTCATCTACTCAGAGGACGGTGTGGAAATACTAAACACCTAAGGAAAACACAGAGCACCAAAAAGAGAACACTCATGCACTCTAGACATCCAGGGGAAACAAATCGAGGATTGGCGGTAGAGTCCGTGGCGAGTTCCTTTCCCTCCGGCATATAGGATCTCAATCCGCGCACTTTTGCGTACTGACTTAATGAGTGAGGTGCGGTATCCTCCGATTATTTCAGTGCACTTTCAGCGTAAGATATGTAACCGCGTCCTATAGCTATCCTTCGAGCTCCACCTTTATCCGTTATCTCGATGTTCATCTGATGAATTCCATCACATTACCTGTCGCGCAGTTGACATGCGTGGTTAAAGTTTACATAGTTTACTTCTATCAGCCTCTTATGTAACGCCACTTAGTGGGGCCTTTAAAACAATAGAATGATATGAATTAATCGTATTTTAATTGCAATTGCTCACGGCCGTGTTGTGCTCAAACGCATTTGAATTCTGTCTTGTATTTATCCTGTAAACAACCCAGACGGTTTCGCCTGCAAGTTTTGTCTATTTTGAGTAGGAACATTCTTTGCTTCTGCTAAAGCAAGAATGGCATTTGGTTTAGGGGCGTTCACTTTTTTCTTTCTTGCATTGTTCGTTCTGTTTTTTTAACCATATCTCTGTATATTTCTTCGTTGCTCCAATTGTGTGCTATGTATAGGCGAAAGGTAGCGACCACAACACCAATTCGATGTTGTTAGTATACAGTTGTTTCGAGGAACTCCCTGTATACGACACCTGGAGTAACAAGCCAGGCGACAAAGCAGGCTGACCTCTCGGAGATTTTCATTAAAGATTATTATCTCTATCACTATATACTTTTGCAATATACGTAGTTACCTAGTTAGCAAATTTAACTCCTGCAAAGAACTTTGTATTCCTGTTAGAGCTATGGTAAGGCTTCTGATCCAAAGCGCGCGAGGCGAAGACGCGAGGCACAACGGTTACCCTACCTACAAATTGCCGCTCATATTGGTACAGTTTTAACAGCCAAACTCTTTAGCAAATCGTTCCTTGTGTCTCGTATCAGGAAACTATGATCTTCATAAACGGGTATGTCCCACAGAAATTGGGTAAATACAGCTACTCACCCATGATCCACTGATAATTAAGAAGGCAACAGTTAGCCCAACCAATGGCTGCGAAGCGATGGCGGCGAGCCGAAGACCCCGAGTACGTACAACGAGAGAATACCACGGAATGGGAGAGGCAACGGCGGCTGCGAGAATACTACGAAGCGATAGAAAGGCTACGCCAACGACGACGGGCCCGTAGATCTATGATAGGTGCAAACGCTTGGTTTCAGCTCGAGTTTGTCTCTAGAGTTTAGACATCCGTGTCGTGTCTGTGACTTGTGAGGTTTAACTCGAACCTCTCTGTGCTGAGAATCAAATGAGAAACAACATAGCATCGCCTCGCCAAAACCTAGCAACAACCTAGAAGCAACCTAGAAATAACCTGCATCACCTAGCTAAGGCCTAGAAACAACCTAGAAGAAACCAAAATAGTCTCCAGGATTGTCCAGTTTCGCTGTTTCAAGCCTTTCGCGGCTTAGTGCAAGCTTCGCCAATTGTTTACGCTGGCTAAACGTGACGAAATGTGATACAATAACGACATTACGTGTCTCTCCCGCATGGTCTACATGGTGCGCACTTGGTATGCGAATGTGTTAAGAGCACTTAAACCGCTAGAAATTCCGCAAAAAACATGTCCCTTGCTAGAACACAAGATAATCATCTCATCCAAGATAGATCATATGTAGTGCTACCAGCTATATTTACACCTAAACATATCTCACGCCTAAGAATTCATGAAATAAAATTTGTTTGAGCGCTTACGACATATTCTCTACAAAAATCTCCTTTGCGTGCCACTTCATCGTTGGCCGCATAAATTTCCCGTTTTTCAACTCTCTGGCACCTTACATAAATAAATCTCTGCAAGTGTTAACAAACGCGTCGCAATGTGGCCCTAAAGCTCTACGCAGAAATCGAGAAAAGAGGAATGAAACTAATTTTTCCCTGCACAATTTTGCGTGTTTATACACGCAAACGAGTTACCCTTTTTCAACCAATGCGACAAATAGAAACTGCTCATCATCGTAAACGTGGAAGAGAATGTTCCCTTGGTAATTTAAATGTATGATCCACTCAGCCGGAGCGAGCATCATGTGGCCCCATTTTAGGCAATTTTATGTGAATTAAAAGCATTTGTCAGAAACAATGAAATGCCTGTCTAGGGCTTTTACATCGTCTTTCGTACGTAATAAGGATATCGTGTTTTTTCCTCGTTAAAAAAATTCTAAAACATTTTACGCCAGGCGGGGCAGTAGTTCGCTTAAACGCAATAATTTATAAGCGATATGTATTTTCAATCGTATTCTATTGTGATGTTGTTACGTGGCTGACGCAATAAACAATGGCAGCTGTGAAATTGTGTTTTCCGTGAGGGCGGTTTGGCTGAGCATAATTTCTCGCTGCGCCGTGGCAACGGTTCCATAGAAATAAACTAAGGAATGCATTCAGACCACGGCCCTAATTTATTTACGGTTCTTTATCATACTTATCAAATAGGCTAAAGTAACGTTTAAGAACGCTGCTACTTACTGTGGTTTCGCTATCGTAATTACTGCGAGCACTGCATCTGAACAAATTGGTCGCTGGGAATAGTGAGCTTGCATTATCTTTGTTTTTGTAGCCCTTTTGTAAATTATAAGTGCAAATCAGCGCAGCCAACAGGAGGGGACAGAAGAGAAGACACAGAGCGCTGAACATCCAACAGTTTTTTTTTTTTTATTTCTTCGCTTTTATACAGTTACGCACTGTTACACCAGCCATGCGCGGAACACTATGATGTTACACTTCATCACGTGGACAAACCTAAATAGATCTTTTCCCTATCAGTGAGAGCGACATAGAGGGTACTTGCACAATCATCCTTTAAAGAAAAAATCGTACCAGCCTTGATGATTTCGCGTGTGATGCGATCTCTGCTTTTGGCGACAATGCTACAATCTGAATATCTTGGTAGACACTCACACGTGCTACATTGAGCGGACAGCCACCCTTGCTTTGAACGATCAACATTGTACAGATGCTCTTTCAACCTTTCATTTAAACACCGACCCGTCTGACCAACGTAATATTTTCCACATGACAACGGCAGCTGATGAACTACGTTACATGGACAATCTCTAAATTTATTTGCGTGGTTTGTAGTACACGCCCGATTGGGTCTACACGCTGGGACAGACATTTTGCACAAACTGCTCAATCTTTGTGGGGCCGAAAAAAGCACTTTCACATCCACTCGCTGCGCTACTTTCTTCAGATTGTGTGCTATCATATGCATATACGGAATTACAACAAAATTCATGTTGTACCAACACGCCCAATCCTACAGTCTCCTTTTTTAAAGTAAAACAACTACAAATTGAGAAGGTGTTGGTACCGCGACTAAAAAAATGAGCGATGGTGCCCCCTCGATTATCTCCACGCGTTTCTTGGTAATTAAAAGAGGTATATCGTTTAAAGATCGAAAACCTGGTCATTATCTGGTTACCAAGAATGTACATCACTCCACTCTGGCGATCAAGGTTGTCTGACTCTTCCTCATTCCACTTGTTGAGATGGACATCCCCAGTTGCTCAACTTCGATAGCGTAATAGTCACAACACTGACTGTCATAAACGGCGAAATCCAATATTTTGTGTTTCGTGCATAAGTCCGCCTTCACGTAGTATTCACCCTTTTACGCACCGAGTTTGAAGGAAACGTCCAAAGCGACAGGTTTGATCACACGTCTCATTTAACCTTCTTGTGAATCTAGCGCAGCTTTTTTTGCTCCTCACTGTGTGAGCTCATGCCCCATCTGATAAAGGCTGTTTCCAGTGGCGGTTGTTTTCGTTTCCCTGCGCTCGGAATTTGACAGGTTAAGGCCATCCCTCTCCTCTTAACTTTGTTGAATTGCTAAATGAAATGTCTATTTCAAACGCGCGCCCCTTGAAGTGAATGCAGTTTTCAGTTTAACTTCATATGAAACATATTGATGACCGACGTTCCTTTCTTATTGCATGGCGTTTCCAGAACAAAGTATAGTAAATGAAGTCAACCTTGACGAGTGATCTGCCGAATTGCCTTTAAAGGGGCCCTGCAACACTCTTCTGAATTGTAATGGGGTAGTCTCACTATTAGCGCATGACGCTTCACGAATCACATGTCACAATTTTTTTTAGAATCCGTCAAGTACGAGGGAAGTTACGTGGATTTGTCGCATGCTCCAAGCGCATTCTCTCTCCTCTCGTACTAGCGAGCGCGCTGAAAGCTACGCAGGGAGGGGGGTGGCAAGGGCTCAAGAAGATGCGTCCCTTAGTCAGCGCGTGTCATAACCTTGAGCACTTCCTTTTTCTTTTCTTTCGAACGCGCGCATTACTTTCAGTGTGATCGCGAGCGCGCCCGGGCACGTGGTGGCATTCCACGGCGGTCAAGGTAACTACACAGCCAGCGATGCTCAAATCATCCAATGGCCACGGACCTGGCTATAAGGCGAATAAATTTTGGTATATGAAATCATTTGTAGAGGGAAGAGGGAGCGCTTTCTAGCTGAATTTAAGAACTAATTGTGAGTTATAGGCTGCGTGCAGCGCTATAATATTTGGCTCGCATGTTCTCGGGAGCCTTGACTACCGATCCGCAGCGTTTTTTGACCGTGTCCGAAAAGTGCTGCAGGGCCCCTTTAAGAACTCCTGTAAGCGCAAAAAGGGAATGAGCATGAAAATGCAGCGGTGCTAACGCAATACTTTGTTTTGAGCTGTAGACGGCTTTACTACGCAACTTACTACCATGTTCACGGAAGGCAGCTGAGCCTTCTTGCTTCCCCGCTTCTGTATTTACACTCAAGCATATTGCCTAACTTCTTTGGGGTAGCTCCGCTGCAATTAGAACGCATAGATGCTTCTGTAATAGCTTTCCCAATACGTACAACCTAGGCAGAATATATCCCACAAGGTTTAGAGGAACCTGCCCGTAGTGTTCATACACACACACAAGAGCCACATAACATGGAAGTACACCGAGACGCCCACACACACAGACAGGCCACACATTACTAAGAAACCGCACATGTTACATGGGCAGTGGGAGGCATGGCTTGCGGGCGAGGAAAAGCAGAGCCAAATAGCTTTTCTTGACCAGGCCTAGCGAGCCGCTCGTGCCAGCGGAGCCCTCGACTGAGGGCCCGACCATAACTGCCTGAAATTATTTTCTTTTTATTTTTCTTTCTGAATAGAGTTTCTTTCTCCTCCTACTCCTTGCCGAGGTGAGGCTTACACACTGTTGACAAGAATGCAGAGGTTGCAAGCCGTGACTGCGGGCATCTTCAGAGCTTCTTCCGGTGATTAAGCCTAATTACCCGGAACCTTCTAACTGGTGTAGCAGCTGAAGCTCCACTCGGTACGCCTGGGCGTGAGTGCGCTTGCAGTGCATACCAGACAGTCTTCCGCATGATGGCGCCTCCCTGAGAAGGGTAAAAGCGCGTGCATTTGCCGAGTGGGCAGATGAGAGCGCCGCGAAAGATGCAGGTATTTTGGTAAACGCTGCGAGGGAGAAAGTGTGCATATGATCATCCGCGACAACGGTGTCATTTTGCATAAGTGAGCGCGGAAAGTGCAGCGTTGGTATGTTTCGCGAGGAAGTGGCAAAATATGCAGACTATCACGATTCAAGAACGAAGGTGAAAAATCAAGCACGCAAAGCCTAAGCGAAAGACAGTTTGAGCGTTCATCCTATGCGCTGAACAAATGTAAAAAAGAGAACGCTTTCAATGATGGCTTCGTTCAAATATTTTGTGGTGGTGGCATAAAAAATCTTTCTAGGGCATTTAAAGCCAACATGGCGCGTTGTACAAATTAGGAAAATTCAGACTTTGCGAAAATGCAATGCTAAATACGTGTTTCGATGATCACAGCATGGGTTCTTCATTAGGCCGTTCCAGACGCTGGTGAACGCTAGAAACAAGAAAAATGATGCCATACGCATGCCGCCCTGGAAACAACCTTCACGGAAAGGCCCAACTATAAACTTTCCTACAGTAAAACTATACGTCTAAGCATAAGTATGCAACTCCCAATAAAGGTTTACTTTCTGAGCTAATAACAGCGTCTCATTATCAAAAATTGGAACGTAACACCACTTCATTATAAAACAGCTAAAAACATTGCTCAAGTAATAAAAAGGTGTCGCTTTCGCGAATGTTTCGGCACCAATATCTTTCAAATGCCGGTTATTGTTTACTTATTCAACCACCCTATAATAAGGCCCACATAATGTGACTATTTATTATATGCGTAAGGTTCTTCTGTATTTCATTTCTCTAACTTATATTTGTTTTGTTTAGTAGTTCTGTCTATATTAGTCACCTTTCGGCAGTTTCTTTAGGAAGTATGTAGTTACTAGTTGATAAAGTGTTAGTTAATATGTTACATCTTCGCTGTGATGCTTCATTATATGTTTTCTGCCGATTGCGTGTGATCATGACCATACTGTGCAACGCAATAACGCACAGAAGCGACAGGGGACAAAGATAGAGCTTTGCCCAAAAGCGAACCTGTCCATGTAAGGGAAAGATCAGGAGCCCATCTCCAATCAGAGAAATGGGGGCAAGTAAAGCTTTGCGTGTGCGTGCCTGGCATACTGCTTTTCTTTCTTTCTTCCTTTCTTTCTTTCTTTCTTTCTTTCTTTCTTTCTTTCTTTCTTTCTTTCTTCTTTCTTTCTTCTTTCTTTCTTTCTTTCTTTCTTTCTTTCTTACCCTATTGCAAAAACCAGCGCCGTTCCAGTACCCCCAGCGTGATACCAGTACGTTTTCTGGCGCTGTACCGCACTGGGAACACTGGTATACGCTCGAATTCACTGGGACTCCGGTGAAAGCACTGGGAAAGAGCTAGGTCGCACTGGTAGAGCCACTGGCTTTGCCACTGTGACGCTGGCGCTCACTGGGAAGCGCTGGAGACGCTGGAATTCTCACTGGCGTGCGCTGGCACATACTGGAGCCTGCACTGTTCTGCCAGTGCCGCGCGCTGCTTTCAGTATCGTGCGCGGCAGAATGCTTTGGTATCGTTGAATATCGAATGTCTGATTCGATGGTACTGATAGATGCTATCCTAACGGGTCTCAAACATGTGTCACAAATTCTAGCTTGGCAGAGAAAGACGAGGAGATGCGCACTATTTTCATGATATACGTGATATGATATACACATGTGAAATCACGGTCACTTTTATTGTTTCCCTGTCGAATGTGAAGAACAATATGTTAATAACCCAAAGCAGCCAACACTGATCATTTCACTTTCTACCATGCTTTTTTTTTTATTCATGCAGTGCCAATAACGTCGTCAATTTTTGCGGAGCACGTAGCAGCAATGAATACACAATTGGTGCATGCCGATCATATATATCAGTTTTTCATCCGAGATGTGTTGCGGTGATGACTTCATATTGTAATGTTTCTAAGTCTGAAGGCGTTGGTCTGAACATACAGAGCAAATCGTTACATCGTCGTGCGGTTGGCAAGAAGTAAATGAGCTCTAGCTTCGCGACCCCTCCCAACGGAGGCCAGAAAAACAGCGGTCGTTCGATATCGCCACACCAGAAACGCATCTCGCGCAATTCTTGCACTTCCACTTACTTCAGCTATACGTTAGGTATCAGTTACAAAGGTTTCGAGGCTAAAATGCAGAAACTTCAACCATCGCAACTCATCTGCGCCGAGATCGGTCCTACCCAGTGCGGCTCCCAGCGAGCGTTAGGCCTAGCGTACCGGCCGAGTCCGTCTGCATGCCACCGGCGCTTCTTGGTTTAAGTACACGCAATTCGAACGTGTAAGATTTACTGTAAAGTATAGTCTGGACATTCGTTAACCTAAATTAACCATTTTTTTCTCGTGTACGGTGTTCGCACAAGGAGCGATGACCATCGATGCGACGCGCTTTCAGAAACGAACGTAGGCTCACCGAAAGCAGCCGGCCGCACTCGCCGGTACTTCGCTGACTCATACGTCAGAACACATACCTGTCAACTGGTACGCGTTAGTGAACTAACACACCGGCACCTTTTTTCAACTAAATTTATTTGTTTTTGCTGAGCGGTTTTATAGTTCTAGATATCGCTAGAAGTGCAAGTCAGAATACAGACACGCCCGCCCCGCAGTAATATCGTCGCTCGCGCGACAAAACGACTCAGTATGAATTCATGTAGGCGCGTGTTTATCGAACGAGTCATCATAAAGCTTCCGTACATGTTCATCATTAGTAAGGGCGAGAAACGGCTATTAAAATCGGCAGTAACAGCCGTCAAACTGTACCCGGCTCCTCGATCCATTTGATAATTTTCGGAGTTAAAACGGGAATTCTTAAAGGGCCCCTCACCAGGCCACATAGCAAATTTTAGTTAGACGCTGGAAGTTGTTGTGTGCCGAATGAAGAGCAGTATGCCGAAAGAATTTTTCAGATCGGTTCATTACGAGCTGAGAAAAACAATAATTTGTAGCGGCGCAAAACCATGATGCGAGGAGGCGAGTTTCAAACCCTTGCCACTCGCCTTGTGTAGCCTTCGCAAGCCAAATCCCTTCCCTGCCCTCTTCACGTGACACATACGCATGAACACGTCATGCGCATGCATGGTCACGTGCGCATGACGTGCCCGAGCCAGCCCGAGCACGCGAGCGGCGTTGCACGGCCGCTATCTTTTGTTTATGTAGCGGCCTTGGGCGTTTTGTCGGCGTTCTCTGTGGTGTACTGCCTGTTTCTGCGGGACGGGCATGAACGTTGAGACATTTGTACGGGCACGAGAGTGGCGGTATCATGAGCCAGTGCGGCATTAACGTTTACTTGGACGCGGTAGAATAAATGAGCATAATAGAGGATTTTAGCCTGTCCGGTATTCCGGTAACGCCCTAATACCGGATAGCGTGTGCCGTAGCTGCCGCCACGTGAAGTGGCGCCAGCTATGGAGGATAAAAACAACTAACAAACACAATGTATGTCCTTCGAGATTATGGGATTGTCACTCGCTAAGCCTACACATTGATTATTTGAGTATGGCTCTCCAAAACGGTGCCGTATCGGCACGAATACTTTGCTGTCGAAGCTTACAAACGTGAATATAAAGCAAATAAAAGCATCAGTTCGGAAATAACGAGCGACAGAGCGCGCGACGGCTCCTTGATAGATTCGAAGTGGACGGCAATCGCTTTCGGCGGCGCGGCCATGTTTGCCGGGCGTGCGCATGCGCTGTTCACACCCGGTATTCCGGTACACGCAAAGCATTTTGCGTATAGCGGTGTACCGGACAGACTAAAATCCTCTAGTGAGTGCTCGAACGCGCCAGAACATTACTTTCGTTTCCAGGGCGGGCGTCTACTCGATGTGCTAACCGCGGGGACACGAACGCATGGAAAAGAGAGGCACATTAGCCCCGCATCTCGCTGCAATTGACGAAAAAAATGAAAAAGACGCACACATTCCCTTTGCGTGTCTCATTATTTCTTTCAAGTTTCATTAATATATTCAAGCCACAAATTACACAAACTACACATGTCGTGTCAAATATTTATCGCAGTGTCACGTGCTACTGTTGGCAACGTCAGAGCACAGTCGTCTACGTAGAGGAGCGACGTCACAGCACTACCATCTACGTAGGGCCATTTTCTCATGTACGTCATCCCCTCATTCTCTAAAGCGCGCGCCCGCGAGAGGAAGGGCAAGCAGCGTTCACCTTTAAATTTGACCCATTTCCGCGGCGCGTAGCGTTGCAAATTTTGGCAGACGTGATCGTGAATGCCCAGTGTATGCATTGCACTCGTTAGCTCAAAATTGTCAAACCTGGTGAGGGGCCCTTTAAAGAAACCTAGAGCTCTTCCTATTTTGGGCATTTCATTCGTTGCCGGCCACCCCTGTGTGTGTCTAATAAAGAAGCAAGCGTGATCTGGAAAGGAAGATCGCGTCTTCCTTTAATGCACGACACCGAAACATGAAACGAAACGCTTTCTTACTGTATTGACTAGCTCTTTTACAGCGGTGTTCACGTGTTTCAGCGTGGCGTCAGCTAACAGCTGGTGGTGTATCATTGTACTGTTCCCTGGTTTACGATTAGTGTATGAAAATACTTTGCGAGGCAATAAAGAGGAGTTACAACATAAGTTTCCCTTTTGCAGGGTTGCTACATTAACATGTTGATTTAACAGATCCAAATGTATGATGAAGAGCTAGACTACTATGTTGATCTTGAGGAAGGAAGTGACGTCCCAAACAAGGCTAAAATAAAAGTGGTGCGGAAACAAGGCTTTCATGTTGATGTGAGTACTGTTGCAGGTTGGCAATATTTTATTTGTTTTCTGCAATTCTAAGCAGGGGTTTTATCACGGTGTAATTTACAATGTGGAATGTTACAAACAATTGGCATACACTATTTAGCGAGAACAGGATCAAACAAGCAAAATAAAATTTAGGAACTGAGTAAATTGTGGCAGGTGTACTTTTACAATATCCAATGCCAAAAAGCAAATGCCATAAATTTAAGGAAAACCAGACACCAACACAGTGGCTTTTGGCATTCGGTAGAATTGTCTGGCTTCATGTGTGTACATGGACTCACAATGTTAAAGCAATCAACAGCTCCTTTGCTGCAGTAGGCGTTCACATCTTAACTCTCTTTTTGTCTTCCCAAATGTCTATTAATCCACTTCGCGTTACCTCATGCTTGCTTTTTGAGGAGTTACAACATAAGTTTCCCTTTTGCAGGGTGCCAGCAAACGTTTCCCACGATGAAATTATAAACTGGCCACACGAAAAAGTCAGATCTAATGTTGATGAGCTTATCCCGCGTAGAAAGGTAACTTGAGGTCCATTGTCGTGACGCATTTTACTTCTGGGACATTCTAAAGAGAACAATCAGAAAAGACCTTCCAATCACAGCTCATGGTATTCGGTTCCTTCCTTTCAAAAAAAGCCCCACCAATAATACACCGTATGATTTATTTATGTTATTAGGACTTTATGCGCTATGGAAAAGTCGCATGATCGACAGGCACGCCGAGCCACCACGATCGACGAGGTCTGTCTTCCGAGAAGAAGCTGCTCAAGTGCGCAGTGTTGTTGAGACTTTTGAGCCCGTTCCGGAGTGGCTTGCACTTCTGGACGCTTGTGTGTGTTTGCCTGACTTTTGAACAGCCTCTTACTGTAGGCAACAATGTGGGTGTTCTGAATGTTAAGGTAATTCTAATGTGACGAAGTATGTAGTGTGTGGTTCACAGCAATAACGGGTCATATTTCCATGAATTAAAGAAAAAAAAAAAAAAGTGGCGCAGTGGTAGAGTACTCGCTTGGAGATTGAGAGGTGGCGAGTTCGAATCCTCGTGGTGGAGTTTGTTTTTTTTTTCGTACGGCTTTTTTCTTTTTTTTATTGCACTAATGCTTTCTATATGACTTTTTTTTTAGTAATATATTTATGTAGGGAACGTAGGCACCGCTGTTTTAACGCTGTAGAGCCGTTTTGAGCTTGAGTACCCAGCGCCTCCCAGTAAAACGCCGCTCCAGCGGCCCAGTATCCAGCGCGACGCTGGGCCCATAATCAGGCATGGCACTGGACGCTGGTACCCAGTGGCGCTGGGTTTTGCAATAGGGTAATCTTTGTTTCTTTCTTACTTTCTTCCTTTATTTCTTTCTTTCTTTATAGGTAGCAGCTATCCCCGGAACGCTGTTTTCGGGCTCAATCGGCATGGCGTTTTTCACGTTCTTTCCAGCGTTCGGTAGCCTCTAGAAGTGCCCAGCGAAAGGACCCTCAGTCCGTCAGGGAAACGCGCGTTAGGTATTCCATTTTCTCCAAGTGGGAATTTTTTATCAAATGTGCTATTCCTGATATCGACCATCTGCGTTGTCCAGCGGATCGCTTTTTGTCCGCCAACACGAACTATTGCAATGAAGCGCCCACACCAGGTGTCCTGCTTCCCAATTGCTTTCTGCGTCATCGGTACTTGAAGGCATTCATATCCTTCAGTTCAGTTCACATTGGGCAAGCATGGGCGCGTGACATAGTGTTCAAGGCACTCGCTGTCGGACCGGGGGGACCCGGGTTTAAACAACACCTTCTCTGTATTTCAAACCCCAGCCCCGGAAAGAAAATTTATCGTGTTTTATTTATTATTTACTTGGTTTGCGCGATCTGTGGTTGAGGAGGGTTCTTTGTGGGTTAGGAGGGTGTTTTGGAACACCACAATCACCGGCTACACAGGTCAGTCAATATAAGCTTCGCTTCAAAATCTGACTCTGTTTTCCATGACAAAATGCTGGAACAGTGAAAACACCATTACCCTTTAGGTACGCTCGAATAACGTGCGCTAGAATACAATAGGAATGCACAGGACACCCGTTTTTAGCACATTAGTCGTACCATGACGCGCAGGATCGAGCAGGCAGAGCAATAAGATTGAAGATTTACGTCCTCTACTAGGAGCGCTACTAATTGCCACGAAGTTCACCAATTGGGACACACAGAGGGATACGAAAACAGACTGCTTAACAAGTGACGTGTTCAAGGTCCGATAAGATGGCTTGGCATTCTTTTAGCTGGTTAGGTGAAGAGAGAGACAAGCAGAGACACGTACGGTAATTAAGCGCGTTACGCAAAGAGCCAAGCGGAGAGCCGTGACAAATAGGGAAGGGTGTTTTACTGTGTGAAGTCCCTGTCACGCTTGAGGTGTGTCATGCTTACAGTCACACTGTTGTGGCCGAACTTTTGCCTTGTTTCGCTGAAGAAGTTCACTTAGTTCTTCTAGTATGTGGTGGGCAGTAGAACGTGCGCCTTTGGCGCCCTCTACTCTACGCCACTTCATCGAAAGAGTTGTGCTCAGTGACAGACCAGGAGCTACCGTTTAAGCGCCAGTGTAGTCTACGTGCCAGATAAGCTCGCGATATGCACACAACTGCTGAATTCGCGCAAACACGTCGATCTAGGTCAGAACGCTTGGCTGAAAGCCGAAAAATGTAGCACGGGCAGCTACTCGGCGCCCGCTTCTCACGAAACCAATTCCCACAATGCGTGGAATCTGACGAAATCTTTTGTAATGTTTCTTTTCGTTGATACCGTTCCCTAGGCGTTGGATTCGGAATGTTGTAGTGTTCTGTTTTGCTATATACATTGATTGACGTGGCGAGATTGTGCCTTTGAAAGGAGATCTTGTCATTTTTCTATTGACTGCATTAGAGTGTTCGTTGCCACTTCTAGATGCAGCCAGTAGTTGACAAGGCTCATTCACTTCCACGGAACCTCCCAAGGTGCTATATTTTGTCGACATATTCCAGCCCACTGAGGGCAATAAAGCACTGTCCTATTTATATCTGTAACAGCGTTCGACGTGCATGGAAGGCGAAAACGAAGTGTAAACGGCTCATTCATTTGGTGCAATTTCATCTATAGATATCTCAAATAACATTGCGCATATTCGAATATTTCTTCTACGTTGTCGTGACGTGAGCAATTACCAGCTTTGTTTCCGTGATTACAACACAAAATTTGTCTAAAAATGCAGAAGCTACATATTTTTGTTCACATCGACACAGCAAGATAAGATCTCGTACAGGAATAACAGAGAGCTGAGCTAGTTGGTAAGTATTCATTCCAAAAAGACAGGGCGTGCAAACAAGGACACAAGAAAGAAGTCAGGACACCACATACGCCGACTAACAACTGAAGAGACGCACAACGGCTGAAAAGAAAGAAGGCACGAAAACTTATCTGCGCATGCCCATGCAACAGGCGAACCTATCAATCCGGCACGCGTTGCGGTCTACGTTGAAGATAACTGTTAAGGCATTTGATTTCATCTTTATGCAAGTTAATCGACGGTTGGCTCACGCATGCGTTACCACTATTCTCGATATGCCATGCTTCTATCATCAGGCGCGTTTCTTCATTTTTATGACGGTACAACACTGCGCATTCATCGAATTTTGGCGTGCACTTACAATCTCGACAATGTAAAGATAGATTAGAAGGTGAGCCTCCTGTTAGCGATCTCTTATGTTCTAATAATCTCTGGTTGATGCATCGGCCCGTCTGTCCTACGTAGAAGCGGCCACAGCTGAAAGGGATCTTATACACCACGCTCGTACGGCAATCAGTGAATTTGTTGGTGTGTTTTACGAAACAAATATCGGTCCGCTTCTTGTCTTTTACTCGCTCATTCTTCCTCTGCACAGCGGCGCAAATCTTACCTAGCTTATTGGCAGCCGTGAAAACAACATTAACGCCGTATCTACTTCCTACTTTCTTTAGCCTGTGAGACACGCAATGAATGTACGGTATACCTACGACACGTTTCTTCTTATCGTTTTCTGCAACCATGCTCGGACTTAACACAATAGACTTCTTTAAACGTTCAGCGACCGTGGCCACTGCATCACGAGGATACCCTACATCTTAGAGACGCGTGACCTGTGCGTTAAAGCTATCACTCATTTTGTGCTCACACGACTTGGTGAGGGCTGATTTAAGGCAAGACATGGCGATACCGTTTTTTACAACCTTCGAGTGCTTCGACGAAAAATTTAACAGCGGTTTCGAAGATCTAGGAGAATACTGCCAGCACACGTGGTTCTTCTGGAACGTTAAAGAAATGTCTAGAAATTGTATTCCATTATTCTGAGGCACCTCTTTAGTAAATCTCAGCCCACCTCCATTAATTTCAAATTTTTCGCTCACGGAAGTTACCACCTTTTCAAAGTCCTCACCACTACAAAAGATCAAGTAATCGTCCACATAACGAAACACCTTAATAACCGAATTACCTAAGGCGCCTTCCAAAAGATTGTCAATCTTGCTAAGGTATAAATCACTAAGAACCGGAGCAACCTTAGAACCAATACATATCCCTGATTTCTGCACATAAACGCCTTCCTTCCAACCTACAAGCGTCGACTTTAAATACATGGAAAGGATTTCTAGAAAGGCCCCGGTAGAAACACCACATTTATCGGTGAAACGGTCTGGTGCGCTTGTTCGTTAATACATTCACTAACACAATTTAACAACTCCCCATGCGGCAAAGAATAATACAGGTCTTCAATATCCATACTAAAAGCCTTACAACAGCCGGGGTTCTCCTCGGAGAGGAACTGCACTAGTGCCTGAGAATTACGCATACGAAAAGGGTCTGAAAAACTCAAAGAGGTTAAGCACTTCTGCAAATAACTAGATACAGCGACTTGCCAGGTGCCTTGCTCTGAAACGATTGCTCGAAATGGGATCTCGTTCTTATGTGTTTTGGCTGAAAAAAACAATTCTAAAGTAAGTGATTTTGCCTTCTTGACATTACAAGCTATTCTCTCAAGATTATGTCTTAACAAAAGGTCGACAGCACGTTGCCTGACTACCGATGGCTTAAGTTTTACCGTCCTAAAATTCTTTTCTATGGCTGTTAATACTTTTTCTGAGAACAAACTGTCCGGCATAATTACAAAATACCCTTCCTTATCTGAAATTACTGGCCTGAGTTTCTTTTCGACACAGTAATTAACCAAAGGCTGGACAGGATCAGAACACTTGAGATGCATATTTGAACCTTTGATGCTAGCAACGCAGTCTGAAATGCAGTGGGAACGCTCTTCTTCAGGAACAAGTCTAGTGATTGTACGCGGCAAACTTAAAACGTCTATTGGTTTCAGGTTCGGCTTAAAACAGTATTTAGGACCTAAGGCTAGGGGTTTTACGGTGACTATCATCTAAGGCAGCTCCTCCAAGGACTAGCAAGTTATTTGCGATGAAACAGTAGAAATAATCTTCCTCTTACATGGTTGAAGTTCTCGAAGTTTTACCCTCCATATGAATTCCGCATGCTGGTTAGCTACCCTCATCCAGTCGGCGTACATCTGCTTCTGGCGGCGATCGTCACGCGAAGTCGAACAACGGACCTTGAGGCATTCCTGGTAAAATCTCACTTGACGCCATGATTCCGCGGTCAATATGGCACATATCCTCCTGGCATGTCCGGTAGAAGGTTGCAGAAACCCGCACAACAGTTGAACTTCAACTGGGCAAACTCTATTCTTAGAAAACCATGAAAAAGTTCTAGCACGGACCAAGCAAATAGCAATTAAAGACGCCAAAGAGGCAGGATTGTTCAGATAAGTAGGAGAACACGGAAAAGGGCTCAGAGTACTAGAAATGAAGCTTAGAATAACAGAGAGCTGAGCTAGTTGGTAAGTATTCATTCCAAAAAGACAGGGCGTGCAAACAAGGACACAAGAAAGAAGTCAGGACACCACATACGCCGACTAACAACTGAAGAGACGCACAACGGCTGAAAAGAAAGAAGGCACGAAAACTTATCTGCGCATGCCCATGCAACAGGCGAACCTATCAATCCGGCACGCGTTGCGGTCTACGTTGAAGATAACTGTTAAGGCATTTGATTTCATCTTTATGCAAGTTAATCGACGGTTGGCTCACGCATGCGTTACCACTATTCTCGATATGCCATGCTTCTATCATCAGGCGCGTTTCTTCATTTTTATGACGGTACAACACTGCGCATTCATCGAATTTTGGCGTGCACTTACAATCTCGACAATGTAAAGATAGATTAGAAGGTGAGCCTCCTGTTAGCGATCTCTTATATTCTAATAATCTCTGGTTGATGCATCGGCCCGTCTGTCCTACGTAGAAGCGGCCGCAGCTGAAAGGGATCTTATACACCACGCTCGTACGGCAATCAGTGAATTTGTTGGTGTGTTTTACGAAACAAATATCGGTCCGCTTCGTATGTGGTGTCCTGACTTCTTTCTTGTGTCCTTGTTTGCACGCCCTGTCTTTTTGGAACTCGTACAGGAATTATCTGAATTATTAAAGGATCGCAGAAGCGCCGCCATGACTAGCCGTCTACGGAACTTTATTGGAAAAATTAAAAAAAATATATTAGAAGAGTATTTATGTTTAGATGCCAACTAAGGAGTACACTGACAGGCCTGGCTGATCACCTGTACACATCGTACAACAATTATGCGCACTCCAAGTACATCAGGGGCTCTCGAGCTTTTCTTCATCTATGGGACTTTGCCCGCAAACATAGAGCTCCCACATGTATTACAGAGTGGCCGCGCAAACTGGGAGAACAGCAGCGGGTGTCGCGGAGAGGAGTTGCGCGGTTTCGAGGTTTAGAGGAGGAATTTGGTACATGGATGCGATCCTGAAAATTACGCACCCTTTACTGCTCTCAAACAGGCTGCTCACGGTCTTCGCGAACGATCACGTGCACCGGAACTTCGACAAACCCATCGTGGGAAGCACACTATCAAAAACGCCAGGCCTGCGCTGAAACCGCAACACAGTCACAGCGAAAGCTGGAAGAGCGGCGTTTCTAGAGCCCGTTGTAAGCTCTCTTGGGGCTACAATACAAGTACACTAGAAAGGTAGCCACTACGCCATAAATCGCAATATTTGTGATGTTGGGATGCACCTACTAGGCCATTATTCTTCATTCTGCGGAGAAGCGAGGCACCAGCTATACGTCTGTAAGGCATTAGGTGCACTTTGTTGACGCGACGACTGATGACGATGAAGAATTATGGCTCAGCCCTTTGTAATGGGTTGGAAGCTTTAAACGGCTCACCAGTTATGTAATTTGCATTGGGTGGCGCCCGGTCGCTACGTCATGCTGTATAACATACGTTGACGTGGGAGAGAGACGGGGGGGCGGGACGAATAACTTTACTGAGATCCAGAGGAAATGGATCATGCGCTTATGGGCTTCCTTGGCAACCAATACAAGTGCACTTGCGAGGAACCCATCATCATCATCATCATCATCATCATCAGCCTGTCTACGCCCACTGCAGGGCAAAGGCCTCTCCCATGTTCCGCCAATCAACCCGGTCCTGTGCTTTCTGCTGCCACGTTATACCTGCAAACTTCTTAATCTCATCTACCCACCTAATTTTTTGTCTCCCCCTCACGCGTTTGCCATCTCTTGGAATCCAGTCAGTTACCCTTAATGACCACCGGTTATCCTGCCGACGTGCTACGTGCCCGGCCCATATCCATTTCTTCTTCTTGATTTCAACTATGATGTCCTTAACTCCCGTTTGTGCCCTGAGCCACTCTGCTCTCTTCCTGTCTCTTAAGGTTACACCTATCATTTTCCTTTCCATCGCTCGCTGCGTCGTCCTCAATTTAAGTTGAACCCTCTTTGTAAGTCTCCAGGTTTCTGCTCCGTAGGTAAGTACAGGTAAGATGCAGCTGTTATATACCTTCCTCTTGAGGGATAGTGGTAGATTACCATTCATGATTTGATATTGCTTGCCGAATGAGCCCCAACCCATCCTTATTCTTCTAGTTATTTCACTCTCATGGTTCGGCTCCGCGGTTACTACCTGTCCTAAGTAGACGTACTCCTTTACAACTTCCAGTGTCTCTCCACCTATCGCAAAGCGCCGTTCTCTGCCAAGATTGTTCGACATTACTTTAGTTTTATGCATATTAATTTTCAGACCTACTCTTCTACTTTCCTTATCCAGTTCGGTAATCATGAGCTGCAATTCGTCTCCCGCGTTACTCATCAATGCAATGTCATCAGCGAATCGTAGGTTACTGAGATACTCTCCATTAACTCTTATCCCTAGCTCTTCCCAATCTAGGGCCCTGAAAACCTCCTGTAAACACGCGGTGAATAACATTGGAGAGATCGTGTCTCCCTGCCGTACGCCCTTCTTTATTGGGATTCTGTCGCTTTCTTTATGGAGGACTATAGTGGCTGTGGATCAGCTGTAGATTTTTTCCATTATGTTTATATAGGCTTCGTCGATGCCTTGATTCCGCAGTGCCTGCATGACTGCTGATGTCTCCACCGAATCAAATGCCTTCTCGTAATCAATGAAGGCTATGTATAGGGGTTGGTTGTATTCCGCGCATTTCTCTATCACCTGATTGATAGTATGAATATGGTCTATTGTTGAGAATCCTGTGCGAAATCCTGCCTGGTCCCTTGGTTGATTGAACTCCAATGTCATATTAATTCTGTTAGCAATTACTTTTGTAAATAGCTTGTAGACAACGGACAGTAAGCTTATGGGCCTGTAATTTTTCAGGTCCTTGACGTGCCCTTTCTTATGGATCAAGATGATGTTGGCATTCTTCCAAGATTCTGGTATCCTCCCCGTCGAGAGGCACCCACTACGTTCTAAATCATTGTAATTTTACTGAGACCCCGATGAAACGGATCATGCGCTTATGGGCTTCCTTGGCAACCAATACAAGTGCACTTGCGAGGAACCCACTACGCTATAAATCATTGTAATTTTTGAGAAGTAGGGCAGCAGGCACTGTGCCATTTTTCGTCATTCTACGGAGAGCATTGGTACCTGCTAAACGCATGTAAGGCATTATGCGCACTTTGTTGATGCTGTGCCTGATGACGACCAAGAATTATGGCAGAGCCCTTTGTAATGGGTTGGAAGCATTCAACAACCTTCTCGTTGCGCCATTCGCATTGTGTGACGCCTGGTTACAGAATTCGCGTTGTGCGACGCTTGGTGCTTATTTTACTCTTCTACCACGCTATATTGCATATGCTAATGTGGTTCCTTCCCGGCATGAAGCCTGTATAGGACCTATTTGCAAAGCAGTTTCGAGCACCGGCATGGCTCAGAGGTTGAATACTGGGCTCCCACGAAGAGGGCCCAGGTTCGAACATCCTTCCATCCTGGAATTTCTTTCTTATTTCGTTTTTTTTCCTTCTTATTTCGAGCGATACTGGTTACGGAGACCGGCGGCGGTGGCGGCGGCGGCGGCGGCGGCGGCGGCGGCGGCGGCAGCGGCGGCGGCGGCGGACAACTACGGCGCCAAAAACGGCCGGTGAAATGATCTTATGACAGCTTTCGCTGTAATAAAGCAAGAGGTACCACGACTGTTACGGTTGCGTGCTCCCAATGGCAGTTCTGGCCAGTCAATCGAACAAGGTGGCCCCAATTTCGCCGGAGTGTTTACCGAGCAATTCCATGCGGCAGAACCAGCAACACCATTGAGCAGTGGGCGGCTCGACTGTGTTTTGACATCAAAGCTAAGCACGGAAGCATAAGAAAGAAGACCGAAATGTTTGTAGGATATCCCTCACCCCCCCCCCTCCCCAGTAAAGAAAAACACAAAAAATAAAAACAATTTGCGTAGCTCGCACTGCAGGCACAATGCTAAAGAGACAGCGGTGTTAATGGCATTTATGTAGTCCTTGCTTTTGCTATTTTTCTAAATTATGCGAATTTCACCTTGCTTTCTTCCTCTGTTTTTTCTTCTTCTCTATTCTCTCTGTTTTTCTGTCCTTTTAATTTGTTGATTTCTATTTATTTCTTTCTCTCTCTATTTCTTTCTCTTTCTCGCTCTTGCTATTTTTCTTCCTCTTTCATCCCTGTCTTTCTCTTTCTCTTAAACAGCTTCGCCGCTAAAGGAACTAGATATAAACGTGATGCTGCAGTGGTAAGAGGAGACAAATGTGACTGTTGCGGTTGCTAGCTAGCTTCACGTCAAATGCAGTTGGTTTAGCGCTGCGTGCATTTTGTAGGCCTTTTATACGATCTGATATTTAGTTTTGTGGTATCGTACGCTGAGGTATAAATGAGAGATCCAGGTTTACAATGAAGGTGTCTCGCAAATAAAAGTTGTATAATGTCTGCTAAGTGGCTATTGACGAAAAAGATATCTGCAACAGCCCATTTTTCAAGCGTTTCTCTTTGCTGTATTTGTTATTATATCCTGGTTCATTGCATGTAGTTAAAACAAGAGACGACTCTATCGTGTAGGTACATTTTACTATCAGGAGGAAGACAAGCAATCTTAACATTTAAAGAAAATATTTCCAGCGATATAATATAGTCACTACGTGAATGAGTGCTACAAACATTGCACTAGGTGATGCAGTAGGCTCGTTTCAAGGGGTAAGTCCGCCTTCACTGCTTAGTGGCTAATGCTTTGCGCGAATAAGCTCGGAGGCGGCGGCTCGATTCGCGACCAAAGTGGCAACATTTGGATCGGGTGAAAGCAAAAAAAAAATGCGCCCGTAATATAATAACGAGTGTTGTGGTTTCACGTGCCAACACCGCGGGATGATTATAAGGCACGCCGTAGTGGAGGTCTCCGGAAATTTCGACTACCTGGGCATCTTTAACGTGCACCTACATCTAAGTCCACAGGCTTCTAGCATCTGGCCTCTGTCGAAATGCGGCCATCACGGTCGGGACCGAAGGCGCGATTTTCGGTTCAGCAACCGAGCACCATAACCACTGTGTGACCGCAGTGGCAAATGCACCCGTGTAGATTTTAAATTCTGAATACTTACTATGAATACTTACGACCAATACTTACCAACTAACTCTGCTCTCTGTTATTCTAAGCACCCGTGTAGATAGATCTAGGTGCACGTTAAACAACCGTAGGAGGCCTAAATTAACCTGGAGTCCGCCACTAAAGAGTGCGTCATAATAATAATGTGGTTTCAACACACGAAATCCAAGAATTTTGCTTTTTAAAAAAAGGGCAGTTGAAAATCTATTCGTTAATTAGGACAATGCGCTTCTTGTCTCCGACGGTCCGCCTCGATGGCACAGTCATTACGATGCTCTTCTGCTGACCCGAAAATCATGGGTTCGATCCCGTCCGCTGCGGTCGCATTTCGATGAAGGCGAAATGCTAGGGGCCTGTGTAGTCTGCGATGTCAGTGCACGTTAAAGAACACCTGAGGGTGGAAATTTCCGGAGCCGTCCACTGCGGCGTGTCTCATATTCATATCGTGGTGTTCGCACATAAAACCCAGGATATTATTATATTTTTCTTGTCTCTGCCAGTGGCGCGGTGGCTGTGACAAAGTTTCTGTTCCGCGACCGGCTTGCCCAGAGACTAAAGAAGGCTGTAAACTATGTCTCATGCTAATTTCGAGCATGGAATGTAAACCTAGATGCGTGACGTTAAAAGTTCTATTTCACCAGTCCTCACGCCTTAGTATCTTTGTTCTTAAGGTGTAAATCAACTTTTGTACGGTTTTGCCGTCGTAAGAGAGACACTAACTCCAACCTTCGAAAGTCCTTCATGCTGCAGCTGTCTGCTACGCACGTCGGGCGATATTTAAATGACTCGGCGAAACGAATAAAACAGCACGCGCTCTAAAGGAGGAAGGCCGCCGTAAAACATCCTCGAAACCACGCTCGAGCACTGGCGGAAAGAACTCTCAGTCGGGCCTTGTTGTATTTCGCATGCAGGTGATACACATTTACCACGAGTTACAGTAGTGCGTGACGCTGCGCTCACGCTCCGACAAAGTCGTTGTTAGGGCTGAACGGGACGAACGTCTTTACTTAACTTGGCGAACACGTTCTGGTAATCATGCCAGGGCGAGCTTAAGATGCATCGTAAAACACGCTTCGCGGAGGCGTTTTATGCCGTCAACAGGACGGGAGCGGAGCAGCTTCCATTCTCATCCACGTGCTTTAGCAGCTCACGAAACTACGCGCTTTTAGAACTCGAACTTTAAAGCACGTCTGGTCAGTTTACTGTTCGCTATATAACTTGAGCTAAACTTCGCTAAGATCCGCAGAGAAGAATAAATCACGCGCCCGCATGTTCATCCCCCTTGCAGTTATGGTTGGGGCTCGTGGTGGGCCTCGTTATTTTCCAGTCACGTTGAGTAGCATTCATTAAAACTAAGCAGTAAACCATTGTACTTAGGCTACTGCTTTTGTTTTGTAAATCGCTTGATGTTAGCGGCACCGAGTTGCATTGTATGTCCTGGCTTCAAGAGGCAGAGTCTAGGGTAAGCTGCAGGATTAAGAGAAACATTAAAGTTGTTTGTACTGCGCCAAAGTTTTTCTTTGGCTGTCTTGTTCTCCTGTACAGGATGCAATTTCTTTTTCTTAGCGATTTTTATGAGAATTTTAACAACCATGCAAAATGTCTCTATGCTATGGTATTTGCCAAGTTATACATAACGTGAGTGCCGAAATTATTGAAACATTATGATAAATCGTCACTAACAGTTCACGTTCTCTTTAATTCGAATTTCTTGTTGAGAATCTTTTCATCAAAACTCCGGCAGATCCCACGCACCGTGGGAATCGACGTAATGCGAGGCAGCCAGCAAAGAGCTGCATGCATCGCCTTGTTTGTCTTTGAGCCAAATGAAATCATTCATGACATGGCATCTAGTTCACCATATATCGCCATGCATGCATGCATGCCCAATCTGTTATATACCATGCCAATGAAACGTATATTTCGGTATATACAATGCATGACCTGTAATTTATGTTCATCACGCACTGGTGTCATGCCATACCAATTTTGGTATATATCCAGTTAACAAAACGGCCGGAAGCATGCCGTGACAGTGTCATGTCTCTCATATCGTAGATGACATGCATATCATGATTCGCATGTTAAGACCTGTCATTTATGTTCGTCATACAGTCGCGTCGAGCAATACCAATTTTGATGTATATCAAGCGAGCGAAACGGCTGCGATCGGACAATGAGCGTGACATGTAAATCATGCCGTAAATGATATGCACATCATGATTTTCAAGGTACCACCTGTCATTTCTGTTTGTCCTACAGTCACGTCACGCAATACCAATTTTGGTGAATATAAAGTGAGCGAAACGGCCGTGAGCGCAGCATGAGCGTGGCATGTAAATCATGTCGTACATGACTTGCATGTCATCATTTTCATGTTACCACCTCTCATTTACTTCCGCATATAGTCGCGTGACGCAATACCAGTTTTGGTGTATATCGTGCAAGCGAAACGGCCACGAGTGTGCCGTGAGCATGGCATGTAAATCATGTCGTGCTTGTTATGCATATCATGAGTTTCTTGTTACCACCTCTCGTTTACGTTCGTCATACAGTGGCGTCACGCAATACCAGTTTTGGTGTATATCAAGCTAGCGAAGCGGCCGCGAATGCATCATGCGCGTGGCATGTAAATCATGTCGTACTTGACTTCAATGTCATGATTTTGATGTTATCACCTCTCATTTACATTCGTCATACAGTGGTACTGCGAAATACCAATTTTGGTGTATATCAAGCAAGCGAAAAAGCCGCGAATGCACCATGAACGTGGCATGTAAATCATGACATACATGACATGCATTGTTACCACCTGTTATTCATGTTCTTCATACAGTCACATCGCACAATACCAATTTTGGTGTATATCAATCTAGCGAAACGTCCACGAGTGCGCCATGAGCGTGGCATGTAAATCATGGCGTACATGACATGCATGTCATGATTTTCATGTTACCACGTGTCATTTATGTTTGTCATACAGAAATGTCTCGTCATACCACTTTTCCTATACATCCATTCATTTAAACGGCCGCGACCGCCCCGAGACCATGTCATGTAAATCATGCTGCACATGACATGCACGTCATGATTTGCACGTTAGGACCTGTCATTACATTCGTCATCAACTTTACCACGCCATACCAGTTTTGGTATATGAAATTAACGGAACGGCCGCAAAAGCCCCAAGGCCGTGGAATGTAAATCATACTATTCGTGACATGCATGTCATGATTTTTATGTTGTGAGCTGTCATTTACGTTCGTAATAAGGTCATATTATGCCACACCAATTTCTGTATATATCCGATTAACGAAACGGCCAGGAGAGCACAAAGTCGTACGCGGCTAGATAGATAGATAGATACATAGACAGATAGATACGCTCAAAGTCGCAGAAGTTGGCTAAGAAATGCTTCGCATTTAAAATCACATTACAGGGTTCTTCACGCACTGAGATTGCATGGATCACTGCTAAACTTTGACCTCGCATGCCCTCAAATCAGCATATAAGAATCTGTATGCAAAAACTTGGTTTGCCTTCACAAACTCGTGCCGGCTATCAGCTGATTGGGCTAGTTGGTTATTCATTCTGCTTGCTTGAAATGCGAGCGCTTAACGTAGACAAGGACGTAAAGAAACAACACACAAACAGGCGCCTGTCCGTGTGTTATTTCTTTACGCCCTTGTATACGTTAAGCGCTCTCATTTCAAGCAAGCAGAATTAAAATGGTCGACTGGAGTTCATGCTTCAAAGGCATTGGGAGCACATTATTTTCTGACACAACATTTCACTTTTGATCATGTTCGCTACGGATATTCGTAAGCGTGCCAGAAAGCCAAGTGATAAAAAAAGTGGCTCTCACGCTGGCAGATGGATTCAAAATAACCGTCAATAGTTGCGCAATCTAACGAATCTCTACACAACCACGCGTGAACGTGGCGCCGACGAGAGGTGAGCGTTGGTTGTTGACCCTTGCTCCTTTGCGAAACAGCCGCGCCAACATGCGAATGCTGTATTTTCAAACGAAAGCGTATTCGTGCGCATGTAGCTCTGGCTTTAAAATAACATGGTGATTTCATCCCAGCCAGCCAACGGCCTTCACGGGAGGTCGTAAAAGAATTGTCGAAGGCCCCTCAGAGAGTCATTTCAAATCACCGCCAGTGAGCTGTATTCTCTACAGTTTCTGTTGCCATGTAGGTGTCTTTGTTTTTCTTTAAACAGTTATATCCATGTCTTAATTTTTTTCTTAGCACTAACGTCTCCACCAGAACATGGCAGTCTGAAGTCAAGTCAGCTTCTCCTGAGATTCCCTTTGGACACTTGTTTTATTCTTGCTACATGAACGATATATTTTGTTTCTTTTTCGTCGAGATCTGTTTACATGTATTGTGCGTCAGTATGACAACCAGGCAGAAAGAAATTTGAAACTTTCCAGTCTGTAACTGGTGTGAATTAAGTGCTGTGCAAAAGTCAGAGCGATGAAGCAAATTCACTGCTTAAAAATAACGCAAACTCTATCTCAGGTCTTCAGCTTCGGCAAGTCACACATTAGCTTTCAGGTGCTTACCTAGAAACGCATCAAGTAATCCATCGAGACGCATCGCAAGTGCATGTGGATGTTAAGCAAATGGAAGGCAAGTTGTTTGTGTTTACTGAAACAACCCCAGAATCCTAATATTCACTTTGACATAGCAGCTACAAGGCTATATTAGCGAAATTAGCACACAAGAACCTCAATAGAGAAGCGTCCAAGAAATTCAGGTCAAATATGGCGGCATTATTTGTTACCAAAAGTTCATACACGTTCACATTCAAAGAGAAAAAGAATAGCCGCAAATTACAGAATAATCTGGAGTAAAGTAAAGCGCTTTCTTCGACGACCATGATTGATGGCTAGCCCGGAAAGACGTGGCAGAAAATTCTCGAAGCCGCAATCTGGGACGGCTCAATGTTTTGCGTAGGACGCACTTAAGGCTGGCTCATCCTAGATACATGAAACAAACTTCGAGCCAAGGGCGAAGTTTTCAGGGCAAGAGCTGAACACTTTTATAATTCGCGTTCACTTTTTTGCGACGGCTGTGCTACCACGCCAGAGAAAAGAGACGGGAAAAGGCCTCGAGACAGAAATAAAGCACATACAGCTTTTTATAATATATTGTTACGCTTAAAGGAGACCGTCAAGGTTGAAAGGGGCTGTTTATTACGTCGTGAGGGTGAGCTCAGGAGCGGCCGACTAGTTGGTGGTTTTCACCTCGTCCTCTTCTCTCTTTCTGACCTGGAGCGGCAAGCACGTTCACTGTAGTCTTCGTTGTCCTCGTCCATATGCGCAACATTCCTCTCCTCTTAGACGAAGGCCGCCGGACGAGTCAGTCGATTTGTCTCGGCGTGAATAATTTCAGGCGGGCGACACGGACAACTTGTGTCTTGGCAGACCTTCGACCACTCGCAGTGAGGCGAGCTATTGTGTAGGTGACCTCTGTGAGTCTGTTGACTATAACAAATGGTGCATTGTAAGTGGCCATAGACTTTCGGCACAAACCGCGCTTTCGTGTAGGAGTCCACAATCACACTAAATCACCACGGCCCTAGGTTACAGGTCGGTGGTGAATGTCGTAGCGTGCTTTCGCTCTGTCCTGCAATGCCAAGGTACGTAACCGAGCTATGCGACGCGCCTCTTCGGCAAGGCAGAGGGTCTCGGCGACAGTGACGTTTTCGTGATCACTGAAAGGGAAGACTGTCGATTGTGTGCCGGGGCGAACGTGCGTACAGCAAGAAGAAAGGGCTATAGCCTGTATGCTCGTGCTTCGCGGTGTTGAATGCGTACGTAATGAAAGGCAGTACGTCATCCCAGTTCTTGTGGTCGGATGAAACATACATGGAGACCATGTTAACAATTGTCCGGTTGGTACGCTCCGTAAGCCCATTCGTTTGTGGATGGTAGGGGGTCGAGTGACGCAAGCGGGATTCGCACAGACGAAGGAGCTCCTCCACGACATGCGCTGTGAATTGTCGTCTACGGTCCCTGATGATCACGCGAGGAGGGCCATGCCGAAGGATGACGTGTTGTAGCAAGAACAATGATACGTCACTGGCGGTTGCGGAGGGAACGGCCGCCGTCTCGCAGTAGCATGTGAGGTAGTCGACGCAAACAATTATCCATCGGTTGCCGTGTGCTGATTTAGGAAATGGGTCCAGGAAGTCAATGCCTACTTGCTGGAAAGGTGCGCTTGGAGTTGGCATCGGCTGCAGAAGACCAGCTGGAGCAGTAGATGGACGCTTGTGGCGCTGGCACTGCATGCAGCTGGCCACATGCGTCTCAATGGACTTTTGCATACCAGGCCAATAAAAGCGTTCCTTAGTCCGATGAAGCGTCCGCGCAGAACCTAAATGTCCAGACGTAGGGTCGTCGTGCATAGCAGTCATAATCGATGTTTGAAGGCTCTCCGGCACCACCAGCAGAAAACGTGCGCCACTGCTGGAAAGGTTCTTCTTAGATAGCAGTCCATCACGCACACAGAAATGGCGTGCTGTAGTAGAGGCGGATGCAGCGGCGAAGAGCGGCGCTAGTTTGGCGTCCTTTCGCTGTTCTACTTCGAAGCTGTGGAAGTCTGGAAAATTAGCCGAAACAGAAGCTACAAGGTGGTCAAGGTCATCGGCGTCACAATCCGTTGTGCTAAGTGACTTGTTTATCATTGACATAAGTGCCCTGTCCGAACTGTGACAACCAGGTTCTTCCGGCGCGTCTGTAAGTTCGGCCACCGATAAGGACGCGTGTTCTCTGCTGACTAAGGCTAATTTCAAACCGTCCGGTGGTATCACGGGCTCTGAAGAGCAGTTTGAAGCCCATAGGCCAGTGCGTCCGCCATTGATGGACACCACACAATGGAGAACCAACACATTCTTCTTCGCACAGTTAATCTGCATCGGTTCTACGCTTGCATCGAAGCTGTCGGAACAGGCGCCGCGACAGACAACAGGCACACGTACGGTAGATGACGCAGATGTGAGAGTGTCCCCACAGACACACAATACAGTTTCGTCGTCATCCAGAGGGGTTTCCACGAGTCCTGACGGCATCCGACCACTCACAAATACTTTTCCTGTGCGGCAGTCTACAACACTCCCGCAGAAAGTCCATGCCCAGAATGACGTCATGAGTCGATCGAGGAATAACCGCAAACTCTGTCGTAATAATATGGCCTCCCAAAGATCCCAAAGACACATCACCGCTTCACACACCAATAGGACGCAACGGCTCTCCATTAACTAACTGACGACACTTTAAGTGTCGTCCCACCTAAAAACAACCTTTCGCCCTAACACGTCTTTAAAGGACGCACCCATCACAGAAATTGTCGCCCCTGTGTCCACCAAAGCCATCACAGGCACATCATCAACAAAAACATGCACTTTGTTTTTAAGCATCACCACAGGAGGTATTTCTGTCAGTAGCACATCTCCAGCGACCTCACCCCCATCGGCCACGCGAGCTAGTTTTCCGGTGGCGAAGGGGATGCTTTGCGACGCAGCGGTGAGGGAGAACGATGAGCGCGAGGTCGCGGTGGAGGCTTCAAACTCCTGTCAGATGCCGGGGACTGGTTGCGGAAGCTGCTTGACCAATAATTGTCGCCAGGTGGGATGTGTGTGCTGGCCGCGGGACACCGTGACGCCGTGCGGAGGGTCGTGAAAATTCTTATGGTTGGTCATACCGAGGAGCCACACGACGGTTGCAGAACCGCGATATATGACCCGGAACACCGCAGGAGTAGCATACCGGCAGGGGTCGAAACCTAGGTTGCTCTTCAATGAATCGAGCGCCACCATTTGCTTCGGTATAGCGACTAGACTCGTCGGGTATGTCATAGCGATACGTCGGGCTTCTAGGGGGCGTGCGCTGAGCGCGTCGGTCATATTGCGAAGCTGGAAACCGTGTTGTCCTCCTTGACTGTGGGGCTGGGCTATATTCTACAGTCGCTGCGCTCATCGTCGGTTGCCAAGAGGTCGAAAGAGGCGCAGTAAGAGCCTCACTTGGCGTGTACAACTCATGATGGTCAGCTGTTGAACGCCACATTTCTTGGCGGGAAAGTTCCTCGCAGACAATCTGTCGAATGGTCGAAGTGAGGTCGAGGCAAGGACTCGTGTCCACACTGGCAACAGTCGTAACGTTTGCCAGCCGACCAAACTTTGGCGTAATCCGACGCATCGTGAGCGTTTCAAACGTTCTGCAATGCCGAATGACGTCGGACACAGAACTGAGGCTTTCTTTTCCAATTAGAAAATTGTACACGTCCTCAGCGACTCCTTTTAGCAAATGGCCGACTTTGTCTTCTTCCGACATACTAGCGCAGACCACCTTGCACAGCCTTAACACTTCTTCGATGTATGTGGTGCACGTCTCACCTGGGAGCTGCGACCGTTGCGACAGTGTTTGATCAGCGCACTTCTTTTTAGCGACTGAGTCCCCGAAACACGCCTTGAGCTCCCCAACGAAGAGGTCCCACGTTGTAAGCGTGTCCTCATGGTTCTCGTACCACACGAGTGCGGTGCCAGTCAGGGAGAACACCACGTTAGTTAGTTGAGCGGCTGAATCCCACCCGTTGGACTTGCTCACTCGCTTGTACTTGGTGAGCCACGCGTCGACATCTTCTCCCGCTTTTCCTCCGAAGGGTGGTGGGACTCGATAGTATTGGAGTGGGCCGCAAGGTGCTGTCCTGGGAGCGTCTCCTTCTTCGGGCATGTCGAAGACTGTCGCGGCAGATGGTGGGAGGCCGGCAAGTCGACGGCTTCGACGAAGCTGCAGCAGTGATGGTTCCGTCGTTGTAAAAGCGTACCCAGCCCCTCCACCACTCTGTTACGCTTAAAGGAGACCGTCAAGGTTTCAAGGGGCTGTTTATTACGTCGTGAGGGTGAGCTCAGGAGCGGCCGACTAGTTGGTGATTTTCACCTCGTCCTCTTCTCTTTTTCTGACCTGGAGCGGCAAGCACGTAGTAGTAGTAGTAGTAGTAGTGTCCTCTACTGCATGGCTCATACCCACTCAGGGGGATTGGCCAAGAAGTTGTCTTACAAAAAATTTTTTTTTTAAATAATATTTTCAGTATTGAATGCTGACGCCAATAAAAAGAATAAATAAATAAATAGTAGCAATGCATATACAAAAAAAACACGTACGCATCAATGAAAGAGTGCAATAATAGTTTTTTAAACATACAGATCAGACACTTTAATCATTGTTCCGAATAGGAATTAGAATAAAAATAATAAGAAGAAGCACAATAATAATGAAAATAATATCAAAACTTTTTTTTGTTATAATAATACTTATACAAGCGGAAATTTAAAGCCGTATTCGTTTTTGTTTCTTGAAGGTAGCTACACACGGCATCAAACGCATTTCTGTGGCTGAAGCCCAGAGTTGAAGCACCGAAGGTAAGCACATTGTCAATTGTGAATTTCACTGTGGTCTTCGTTGTCCTCGTTCATATGCGCAACAATATGTATATCCATTAAATAATTACATAATAAAGTGGAGCTTCTTAATGTTGAGGTACTTAGATACCCGGGCACCACAGGTACAACGTGTCCTTCTTTCCCACTCCGCGTACAACAATTTGTCTAGTATTTACTGCAGTATTTTAATTGCTGACTTTAAGATTCATGCTGCAATAAGGTTTCATACAGTTCTGTCTTAGATCCGGAAACTTCAATAATTGCATTTTACCTTTACTAATGCGTAGCGTAGAAACATGAACGTGCACCATGCTCTCCACTTAGCCTGTCCACTCCACACAGTGCATATCTTTGCGGAAAATCAGTAGACAGCGCAATTTCCCGTCGCGCGCCCTTACAAACATGTCACTCGACTTTCGCGCGTTCCTGAAAAGCGGTGCTCGTCTCATTCGAGGCAATTCACTGGGTGCCCTTTTGTCCCACAAAATGAGAGCAGGTGTGCTATCGCGGTGAGGCGTTGTTGTCCGGGCCACAAGCGGTCGTTGTTTATTCAGATTAGAGGCAACGAGCGACGAATGCAAGCGCGCGTTTGTATAGAGGACAAGCGGGAAAAGGGGTTAATTATGTGGTTGTCTAATTAGGGCCCTCGCTCGTCTCGTTGTATGCCCGTGTTTAGCATTTCAGCGTAGTAGACGCGGAAAAAGAAGACGAGGCTATTTGCTAGGCTACCACGAAAGCATTTATTTCCTTCCTTTCTGTTACCTCGGGCCACACAGTTTGTTCCATGGTCAGGTGATTCCTGACTAAATGCATACTGTACAAGACGAGGCCTTAACGTGCAAATAGTTTAAGTATAAAATTCGGCAGATTCCATGCGTTGTTGGAACCAGTTTCATGCGAAGCAGTCAGCGAGTACTTCTAAAATGTATTTTATGGCTTTGAATCAAGCGTTACGAGGTGGATCGACGTGTTTTTATAAGTTTAGTAGCTGTCTGCACATCGTGGGCTTACCAAGCACGTCGACAAGACTAGCGTTTAAAGGGTAACTTATGGTGAGACGTAACGTCAGCCGGAACGTTAGATTACACACGTCAGTATTATCGAAACTAAGTGTACTTTATCGTGCAGTTATGTTAATATCATGCGTAAATTTCGTTAATGTATTCCTCCGGGGTCGAGAAATGCTTCAATATAACTTGCCGAATCATAGTAATACAAATGTGATGTTTATTAGACTGCTATAAAAGCGGAGCCAACACTGTGACCACAGACATAATCTGGTATGACGCCTGTATCGTATAAGTACATATGTGGTGTTTATTCCTTTCTTGTAAAGTTAGATAACCAGCACCACAACCACAATTGACGTTGCACCGATATTACGCCTGCATAGGCTGTTTTTCGAAACCAGTTTATAGACCTGGCGTGGCTCTGTGGTAAAATACCTGACTGTCACGCAGAATGCTTGGGTTAGATTCTTGCTGGGATCCTAATTTTAACGCGATAGCGTTAAAGAGCTCGTATCGCAGAAATTGCGCTGTCGGCGTCGGGGCCGTTGGTTGTGAGCGAAAAATCATCATCATGTCCGTGACCGAAAAATCGAAAAAGCTGCAAATAAAATAAATAATAAAAATGTTGGGTCCGAATGAGAATCGAACCCAGGCCGTCTGCGTGGCAAGCAGGTGTTCTACCACACAGCCACGCCTCTGCTTGGAGCTGCACTGAAAGTAACTTTCACGCTTCCCAAAAATACGCGTCCTGTATACAGGTGTCACAGTACGAGATGTAATATCGCAGTAGTATTGCGTAGTACAAGTGTACATTGCCATAGGGCGTCACACCATGCCAATATCATAACGACTTCGTGGTTTAAAGACAGCCACCCATTACAAAAGGCGCACACATTAGTGCGCGTATTCCCTTAAGACCACGTAGTGGGTGCATCGCAACTTCGAAGAAGTTTCTCGCGCATAATTGCTCCTGGTTTAAAGCATGCTACCCATTACATAAGGCACACGCCTTAGTGGGCGCATTCTGTTAAACCCTCGTAGTGTTCGAACTGCGCAGTAGGAACAGAATATCGCTATCGCGTTCAGCTCTTAAAGGCGAAGCTTAAGCGTCCCCCAATTTTTTATTCTTTCCATTCTTTCCGGTCAACGCAGCCCGGTGTTTGTACTTTAAATGCGAGAGCGTTAAGAGAAATAGATAGATAGATAGATAGATAGATAGATAGATAGATAGATAGATAGATAGATAGATAGATAGATAGATAGATAGATAGATAGATAGATAGATAGATAGATAGATAGATAGATAGATAGATAGATAGATAGATAGATAGATAGATAGATAGATAGATAGATAGATAGATAGATAGATAGATAGAAGCTCTCAAAATGCCAAAGATTCGCTAAGAAATTCTCCACATTTAAAATGAATGGTCGTATCCCTATTACCTTGATTGGCATTCACAGGGTAACACATGTCTTGCGGTGAAATATACAAACGCTACCTTCATCAGTCTGTCGGAATTTTATTAACCCAATCGTATGTCTGAATGTATTGGGAGATATTAATTATTGCCAAATCGAGCGCCTGTGCAGTTCCCTTATTTAATAGCTTTGTGTCATACAGTTATACCAAACTAAATTTAGCAGCTACTGCCACATTATACATAGGAAAAAAGAACGTCAACAGAAAGAACCCTAACCTACAGACAACAAATTGCTATGGTCCTCTAGTCCGTTTGTTATTAAATAAGGAACACGAGGTTCTAGAAGCTGCATGAAACGTTCACTACCACCTTACTTTCGGAAAGTGCTAGAAAACTGACATTTGGGGATTTTTTTTTATCTGAATAAGAATTGTGTCATAAACAAGATCGCCTCCGTTTATAGCTAAAATATGTCTAACATTGCGTGGTGTTTTATTATTCCTGAACTTCAAGAAGTGTCCGTGGGTGGCCGGACTGTAGAGCAAGTGCCGTGTGATGCCAACGTGCCCTATTTGCCTCAAAGAGCTCTAAGACTCCGTCAACCCTGTTCGCCACCGCACCGGGATTGAAGAAACGCTGCAGGACAGCCATGATAGATGGCGTGACAAACGGGCAGCCTGTGCATTGCGGACACCGAGACAGACGGCTGTCTATGTTTGCACAGCAAAAATCATAGGACAGTCGGTGCAAAAAACAAAGTTTCCGAAGCTGACTGAAAAAAAAAAGCGAATCACAAAGCACACATCACTTTCACGCGTGCCCGCAAAGTATTCCGAAGAGAGATTTCTATAAGGCAAAGCGGTATCCCGCCATTTGTCAAAGTTGCGATTTCAAGATCCCCGCCGACTTCGTGGTGTTTCCAAAGGCTTGAGGTATCTCTCTGCGGGCTTCCACCACTGTTTCCTGTCTTTGTGTTTTCTTGTTAACTCCTTTTTTTCTCTCGGAAGATCCTTTTGTTTAAATTTGTCTTTTGTCCTAAGACACCTTCAGAGACGCCGTTGCCTGTCACTGTCACTTCTATTCTTGGGTGTGCAGTGGTACGCGAATGCAGGTTTTTTTGTTTCTTTATTTCAGCATCTTTCGAAACGACCTCGGCCAAGTTCCGACTTCTCGATCTCTGTTGGCTCCTATACGTTTTCGCATCTCTTTCGTGCTCGCGCTTAGGCGCTCGGGAAGTTGCTACCAGTTGTGTCGCTTTCGACGTCTTTGACCTATCGGCGTCGCAAGTGAGGATCGAGTAGGATGGATGACTCGCTGCTTCTCTTATCGACCGACTTCTTTGGCTCCAGAACATGGTAGTTGCGTGCAGCATGGCGCTTGGGCACTCGCCGGATGGAACAGGCACATCGCGCCGCATGTTCAAGACGCACAACATAGCAACTGAACCTTTTCTTCAAAGGATTATCAGCATTACTGATGCCTACAACTGGCGCCGCAACCATTATTTATTTATTTATTTATTTATTTATTTATTTATTTATTTATTTATTTATTTATTTATTTATTTCCTATACTGCTAACCCCAATGATAGGGGCTCTAGCAGGGTGGTACAAGACATATAACAAGGTTTCTTAACAAATACAACAAATACAGACAATACAAAATTCAACTGACTATATCAACCTGAAATGTCAAAATTTACATTGTGAAGAAAAAAAATGCAGACAAGCCTTTCGTAACACAAAATACATCAGGGTTACAGTTGAAGGAGAGCCTGAAATGTATTACAGTCAACTACCGTTACTACGTCTTTATCGAGTTCATTCCATTCCGTTATAGTTCGGGGAAAAAAGAATATATAAAAACATTGTTCTTGCATTTAAATGGCACTAATGAGTATAGATGTCGTAGCCTTGTAGAATAACCGCTGGAAAACGAAATATAGTCACACGTTCGGCTCTGTAACTTACCCTTGACAATTTTAAACATGAACTTGAAGCGAGCGATTTTATTTCTAACTGTAATGCTTTTTAAGTCTGCTTGGCGAAGTAACTGAGTAATAGATGATGGACCGTAACTGTTAAAAATAAACCGTACAGCCTTACTCTGAACTCTATCCATCTTACGTGTGTTCGTAGGAGCGTTAACTGAATTTAGCTTAGGCATAGCTCCTTACAGAGCGTCTTGTTTTCCACTGCGGAGACACTCGAGAAGCATTCCATTCGTGGCGTGGTCGCCGCGTTCCGTATACCCGTTGTACTTTTTGGTTCGGATAAGTTAGAAACGCCGTACAAAGGTATTTATGTTATAATTATCAGAACTATTTTCGTCGTTATGGCAGTGGAAGCATTATTAATAGGTACTAATTTTAAATCTGTGCTCTTCTCAGAAAGAACTTATCCTGTTCAGGCATGCGTTTCAAGAACGGTGGCTACAAGAACACCAACTACAGCTCAGCGTTACTTACACTTTGCTTGTCTTTAGTTTCCCGTATATTATGAGATAAAATATGAATTGTTAGACACGATGGCGCTAATGAAAAAAGAATGCGGACAGTTTGCACTAAGTAGCGCAAAGCTTGGCACTGCGAAGCACGGACCTGTCGCCGCTCGTACTTCCTGTCTACCGACACATCTAGCTTCCAGATGCGCGGCTTCCTCCTCGGGAGTACGCAGCCAGGCTATGCGCTGTAGAGCGGAGGTTGCGCGCGATGTCTTCGTTGGTGGGCGTGGCCTAGCTACTTCGCATGCGCGGTTGGCCAGCTGGTGCGGTATCTGGTCGCTAGACAATGCGATGATTGCTTCATCTTTCTTTCTATCTTCTTTTCGCTCTCTATACTTCTTTCTCTCTCTTTCGTTGATGCTCTCTCTGTTTAATTTCCTTCTCTCTATTTCTATCTTTCTCACTCTTTCTGTGCAACGCCTTACCCTCTCCCCTCCTCTTTTTCCTCTCCTCATCATCCCATCTCTCCTCCTCACGCACACTTCCCTCTCCCACCCCTGCTATGATCTGCTAGCGTGCCTGGATAGCCGAGTTGTTAGGACGCTCGCCTTCGGATCGAGAGTACATTGGCTCGACTCCTGCCTCATGAACAACTTTTTTCGGCAAAATGTTTCCTGTTTTCTCTTTCTCTCTCTTGATATCTTTCTTTCTGTCTCTCTGTTTATTTCTCTCTTTCATTCTCTCTGTACTGGTTCACAGGTAGCCACACAGTGGCACATACCCGTTAAGATGATGATAGTTTTCTGTGATCGACTTGCAAGGAGCGATTTGCTAAAGAGCTTCGCTACTAAAAGAAAGCGTGCTGATGAAGAGACTATAATGCCCGAGTAAAAAACATCGCCGGTCCAGTAATAATAAATATAATTCGCGTTCAGTCATTAAGCTGTAACACTCCTTCGAGCCCTTCCTTCCTTCTCCCGCCTCTCAATTACGAAAACTTTACCTGTTTCTCCTACCAGCGTTATGATTAATGAGACTAGCTCCCATTAATGTAGGCGTAATACCTACCTTAAAGGGGTCATGAAACACCAATTGGGCTTGTTGAAAAAACACAACCTGCGGAAAGCTGACACGGCTATGAACTGCTCTGCAAAATATTACAGTCGTGCGCGCCGCGTAAAGGCCACAAGCGACGCGCGAAGTTGCCGTTTCCTCAGGCGCCCTCTTTTCAAACAGAGGCCGATTCTCACTCTCGTCGGTGGGTGGGGCGTCTGCACGTTGACGTCGCGGAGACATAGCATACTTATTGGCCGACAGCCGGATGAGATGCGCTTCTTGTCATGGGGTGCCGCCACTTGCCCGCGCCGCACTCCTCAGTCTGCTAACTTTACACGGTAGCCGCACTCACGCACGAGAATCACAGCGGGAGAGCGATCGCGTTTCATGACGCGCGCTGACGTAACTTCTTACCCCCGTCCCGTCCCTCCCTGTCTAGCTTCCAGTGCGCTCGTCGCCACGAGAAAAGAGAGAAAGCGCTGAGAGCGTGCGCCAAACCCCCGTAGCTCCGCTGATTCTTGACGGATTCGAGAAATTTTTACGGCAATCGATTCGGGAGGCAGTAAACTCCGATACTAAGGTCATTAGATCATTACTTGGAAAAGTGGTTCATGACCCCTTTAATAGCGGTGAATTTTGCACGTTTAAGGCGACAACGTTATTGGCTCAGAATGTGGTGTTTATATCCAAATGTTTTTAATTGCTTCATATGGTCATTCGGTGCTTCGTTTAGGGCGTTTGGGATAGGTCCACGTGCGCGCATGCCATCTCAACGAATCATTATAAAGATAAATGTATTTGACGCACAAGAAAAAGCTATGAAAAACTGGCAGGCGCGACGCTTGATACTAATTACTACGTCGCCACTGAGAGCAGGAGGACATGATGATAAGCAAAAAGTTTTACCTGAGGAGAGCGTTAGAATATTAGCGGCACGAAACGAGCGTTTTTGCCAACGCCAAAGTAATAGTTATTCTGTGCGGTTGCATTTTTAACATAAAAACAAGAATTTATCTTCCTTCGGCAATACCCTTCTATACACGTCACCTTCATTGTGGTAGGAGAAAGTAGGAAATAAAAAAAGTCACAGTTTCGCCGCAAGGGCGAAGCAGTGAATGCGATAGCAAGAAATTGAAATGTCACACGAAGAACCAGAAGCAGCTCGATACTTACAGCGTGCCGCTGAATCACAAAGAAGGACGCCCTAAATGAACGCCCCTGACGCACAGGCGTGCACAGGGCAAGGGTGAACTAACAACTGTCACAGTTGTTAGCCGCATGTTTAAACGTAGCTAGCATGATAAGGCAAAGCTGCAAATATGTGCACGTGCTACAGATTTCGTTATCTGCACATCATTTCCAGCATAACTATTGAGGCTATGAACCAGACTTCAACATGTCGTGTGAATTAATGGTCCTCATACATTACTTAAAACGCGCCTTCCTCAAAACTATTTTTTTTCGAGTTTGTGTCCCGCATCACTTTGCAGTGGAAGTGCACTGTCCTCTTTTTTACCAGTGACTGATCGCTCGCAGTAGATGTTTTAACAATACCTTGGTTTGGGCTAGTTGGTCCATCATTAGTGAAAACTTGAAAAGCGCGAACGACGAAGACGAAACACATACAACAGGACTTGCGCTTAACTTGCAACTGGCGTTTATTGAAAACGAACATCGTGATATACCCCCGCATCAAGCTCATGCATATGCACTTGTCATCCCAGAAAAGATAGCGTGGGTTTATTTTGAAAACATGATATTTGAAAACAAATCTACGGTGTATCAATGTACGTCGAAAGAAAAGCCACTTCATTTTCTTTTAACAGCAAAGAGGGGCTGCTGACACACTTAACCTACTTTCTTTATCAAGTAAGACTCGACGATTTTGCGTTCTGTTTTTCGCGTTGGCGTTCTGTGTTTCGACGTACATTGATACACCGTAGATTTGTTTTCAAATATCATGTTTTCAAAATAAACCCACGCTATCTTTTCTGGGATGACAAGTGCATATGCATGAGCTTGATGCGGGGGTATATCACGATGTTCGTTTTCAATAAACGCCAGTTGCAAGTTAAGCGCAAGTCCTGTTGTATGTGTTTCGTCTTCGTCGTTCGCGCTTTTCAAGTTTTCACTAATGTTTTAACAGTATCACTGACGAGGTGAATGAATATGGCATAAGCTGAATCATACTGGTAAAAGTTGACCCCAAGAAGGGCTTTGCTTTTCGCTGACTTTTTTTGCTATTTTCGCCATCCGGTAGAATATATCTGTGGCGTTTCTTTCTTTTTTTAGTAGCCAAATCCAGGAGCCAAAACTGGGCTAAATTTCACGGGAGCGTAAAGCGCACCTGAGTATCTTTCACTTTTAAACCAAATGTATTAAAAATGGGGCAATTCCTTATTGTAAATTGAACTCAAAGAGGTAGTTTCGGATCAAAACTGAGCTAAATCCTACATCTGTTTCAAACTGAGCCATACTCACTAAACCAGCGCTGCTTCAATAATCGTGACCAAAACAACCAACGTGGCTGCATCCAGTCCGTTTCCTTTGTGTCCTATAGTTACTTTGCTACAGTGCTTTCGTTCCACAATTAGTTTTTCTTGAGCAAGCTGGTAGTTACCGAATGATACGATGTTCTAGGGCAAAACTATAAATTATAAGAGTAAGAGGCCGGCTTTCCTACATCTCCTTTTAGTGTTTCTTTTCGAGTTATCCGCTGCATCATCATGTCCTTCTTTCGCTCCAAGGCGGTATATTTGAAATAGAAGACAAGTGAAATGAAGATATTGGGCACCGACCTATTCCGTGAATTAGATAAAGTGATCCGAAACAGCGCAGCATGAAATGAGCTAAGAAGAAGAAGAGTTAGAGCATTTTTGAAAGCCTTCAATAGATGCCAAGTGCAAGAAAACGCTGCCGACAGTCCAGAATGGTATGCCTGTTGCCTCGAAGGACCGCTCGCTCTACAAGTCTGGTTATCGCTATTACGCCCATGCAACAAAGGACGGCACCGACGTTAGTACAAGGTGGATGTTAAATTTGTCACAAAATTATTATATATCACTCATTCGCTGCGATTTAGACTTCTTCTACGAGGTAATTCAAGATCAAATGAAACGTTCCAGTCTATAAGAGCCAAATCCAAATTTTGCTCCTGAATACCGGCGATAGTGAGCTATATAGATTTGATTTTAGCCGCAATATACATTTGAGGTATTTTGGTGACGCTTCCACACTGTCAAAAAATTGTTGGAGCAAGCAGGACCATATTTTCAGTTGCAAGAAACTGCTTTTTTCTCAATTTCAGTTAAAGTGGACTTGGCTCTTTAGGGGAAAAAAGCGCCACATCGGTTCGTAGCAAACGCGTTTAGAAAACAGAAAAGACCTATTACAAGGAACAAAGCAATGCATAAGTAAATGAAGATGTTATAACGAATGTACATGTGCATAATGCTCAAACAATAATATCGAGAAAGTTTTGTGCTAATTGACGCAGGCTGTATAAAATTCCAGCACGAAAAAAAAATTCGGCAGATCCCACGCACCGTGGGAATCGATATATGCGAAGCATGCGCGGTATGGTGACTGTGGCATAATTTTCACATTGAGCGAAACGTTATGGAATGACGCTAGAGAAATGTGGAAGTGCTATACGCACACTCATATGTTGAATAGTCGCATATGTATCATATAACCAGTTGTTTACAGTCGCGTAACGATAACAACAGCAACATAGGTGTTACCAACACCAGGCGCAGTGAGCTGATATGCACTGCTTAAGTTCTTCGATACTGGATAGCGTCAATCCGAACAGGACAAAGATGGAACACAGATGCGCAGGACAGGCGTTACTCGCACCTAAGATTCATTCAGGAAAGTTTCCTTGGATTTAAACCCTTCAGTCACGGTGTCCACAATTGTGAACGCGAACTTCGGAGGCGTGTCACATGCCGCGTGTTTCTTCAAATGGCCTGAAACTCGGTGTGCATATCCGCGCAGTATTCCTGAGTGGACAACTAGCGGTCGCTAAACTTACTTATGCTGCGTATTGCTGCAGAGGATCACTTTTCTGGACACACTACCATGTTAGACGATCGTTTGACATGCCGTGTTCCAGGACCAACGTGAAGAGTATTTTTTTTCTCCCCTAGCTCGAAACGAAGACCACCAAAAAAGCTAACTGCGCATGCTTTTCCGGCCTAAAGTTGATTCTTTTTATGTAAGTATTGAAGCTGACGGCAGAATAACTAGATAATTAGTCACACACTAATTAACAGTATTTACAGAAAGTCACACAGAACAACGCATTCCTTCATTTTCTGTCTTGGAATGTAATACTGAGTACCTTCGAATTATGTTATGCGAATTTGACGCATTTGCTGGCAATGAATAATAATTCGTGACTGAAAGGGATGTGGTACGCAGCGAGTAGCACGCGCAGGCGCACTGCACGTACGTTACAGTCACAGTTGCAGTTGTTACAGTTGCATTACAGTTGTTATGCTTATACTTGTCCGTTATGACGGAGAACGCACGCACGTTTCACGAACCTGTGCCAATGTGTAGAAGGGGGTCTTGGCAGTTCTTGAACAAGGTCATCATCATAATGATCAGTCAGCGCCTGCAGCTGGAGGAAATCCTAGATGCCTCTTACGATGAAATGATGTATGATGCCTCCTGTCCTGGACGTGGAAGCGAGGTCTTTTGGTGCCCTGTCCACATCCAAGCCGTCTTTCACCCTGTATAAAAACCAGGCGTTGATGGGTCTTTATAAGCCAGTGTAAAAGTCAACGGTAAACGTGAGAGGCCTGGTTCTCTCGGCAGATTCATTGTAGGTAAGCACTGACCATGGTTTTTTGTAGTCCACGTGGTCCACGTTGCGGACCACGTGGACGAGTGGATGGTATTCGAGTGTCCTCCAATGGTGTTCTGTCTTCAGCTCCCTCACTTTCTTTGTGTCCACCGCGGTGGTGTAGTGGTTACGGTGCTCGGCTGCTGACCCAGAGGTCACGGGTTCGATGCCGGCCGCGGTGGTCGCATTTCGATAGAGTCAAAATGCTAGATGCCCGTGCACAGTGCGATCTCGGTGCACGTTAAAGAATGCCAGATGGTCAAAATTTCAGGAGCCCTTCGCTATGGCGTCTCACATAATCATATCGTGGTTTTGGGACATAAAACGCCAACAATTCTTATTCTTATCACTTTTCTTGCGTGTCAGTGTGTGTGTTCGCCGTGACTGTGTTGGTTGAGATTCTGTATCACCTGTGGCACATAACCGCATAACATGAACTCTGGTATGCGGGTATGTGCCACACGTGACTGAGAGAAAAGGTTTCATGACGTACATGACAGGTATTTTGCGTTATTCATGTCATGGCCAGTGAATCGTGTTCGTCATAGACTCATCTCCTTCTATGCCAATTTGGTATATTACAAGTTATGAAGACGACCAGCAGAGCCCCCAGACGTAGGCGGCTACATAGATAGATAGATAGATAGATAGATAGATAGATAGATAGATAGATAGATAGATAGATAGATAGATAGATAGATAGATAGATAGATAGATAGATAGAAACGGCCAAAGTGGCTGAGGTTCGCTAAGAAATGCTTCGTATTTAAAACAGGGAAATGAAAGTGCATCAATGTGACTTGTGAGTTTTAAACGAGTACTGCGTCCTCCTCCCCAATTTCGCCGGAGGGGAGGGGCGAGTGTGCCGACCGTGGAAGAGAACGACAAACGATGGTACGCTCGTAACTCGTGCTCAGCGACCGCTGACAGGAAGTCACGGCCGAGGCTTCCACGAATAAGGACGTGTCTTACAGCGTCTCCGGCTTCATCTCTGTGGGGTTCCGGGCCAGTCACCCTCCAGAACCCCACAGTGTGTATGTGGCTCCAAAAAAAAATTCGGGAGTAAAACTTACTTACAGACCGTTCTCAGATGTAATGCCCATAACCATCCCACGGCCCATTGTTATAATCTTAATCTGTAGACGATTTTGCATAAGACACACAGGCGCCTGAACTGGGGCTATTAAGGGAATATTTTCTTATTTGTATGCACCAAACAAACTGTATTCATGCGTATATGCACGCTTTAAAGTAGCACTATTCGTTTAGTTGTTAAATATAGAACACGGTAAAGCTACAGCCCAATGTGACGGAACCAATACCCATCCGTAAAATAGGCTATATATATTTTGCGCATTTACACAGGGGTTGATTTAAGGCCTCTCTGCAACCATGTTACGTTATTCGTTTCAATTCCAATTTTCATCATTTAGTGAACATTCCTATTGTTGGCGCTGCTTGGCCATACTTGGTCCTTTTTCTGATAAAACGCCGTTACATCATCACGGGCTGGATAGCCTCAGTCGCGTTTCCGACTCTAAACCCTACTTAACCAATTTCTGAAGGTGTCAAGCGTTAATAGCTCATGAAGATATTCTACACATTTCTTGAGGATAGTGCACAGTGTTAGCAAACTCAGCAAAAACAAACAAACGACCCGAATTAAAACAGCAGGAAGAACGTTGATGTGATGCGAAAAGCATCTCCTTCTTTTTACTACGGCTGCTGGAGGAAAGAGCTGCTTCCAGCCTAGACGAAGACAAACGATTCCCTCGAAACGGTTGTATGCGTACTGCACGCAAGGCGGGTGGGCAACGATTGCGATATGGTGCTTCTCCACCGTGCCGCCCTCACAAGACAGCTTCCTCACCCTCCTTCACACGAAGAGGGGGCGGGTGCCCGTCCGGCGAACTTCGGTCGCGGCACGAACCAATCTTTTGCGGTCAAGCCGCTGACCTGAAAGGAACGGCGTCAAACACAAGAAAATGGTGAGGGAGGCGGGGACAGTAGCAACTCTGGCGAGTGTACGCCGAGGCGATTTTGGGATCGTGTTCCTGCTTCGTACTCTCCTGAGCATTTCACCGTCGTTTATCTTATTACCATCGCACTTTCAGAAATCGCACGAAAATAAAAAGGCGGCAAAAGAAAGCGCACATAAAAATAAATCATAAGTCGGGTCTGTGTCTAGAGGAGTGTCCGCCCATGTGGAATGAAACCGATAGAAACATGCACACACGAAAGAGAGAGAAAACGAGAAATTCAGGGGGATGGAGGTGTAGAAAAATTGAGCGTGTGCCCCTGTGGAACCGTATGCCACAGGAAAAAGCGGAACCGCCGCCATTCATTCTCTGCCTTCCTCTTCCATTTTCTTTTGTCGCTTTTATTTCTCTCTCATTTAGCCACGTTGCTTATTTTCTGTACTTTTTTTATATCTTTCGTGAGTTCTTATCCTGCACACGCGGCTCGCCATATACCTCCAGAGCGGGGCTGAACTCTGCTACAGGCAACTGTCCTAGGTTCCAAGCCGAACAAAAATTTAAGGTTGTCGCCGTTAGACACGCCGATCGTTTCTCATATTTCTCCCTGTTCCTTCGTTACTTTCGGTTCACTCTCTGGCCACAGGTTATTCCCGTAGCGACGCTTCCTTTCATCTCACCTCTGTCCGGCCGGCATCGTGGTTGCACTCCATCCACGCGAAAGGCGTTGTTTTGTGTTTGTGATATTTCCAAAATGATCCCCGAAAAGTCATCTGTCTCGTGAAGCCATCGTGACTGCTCCCCAGTTTCAAGACATCTTTCTGTTCGCTTGTTTGTTTCCCACATTGACTGTCGTAAATTTTGTGTCATATATTTTTTACGACGCGGCTGAACACCGTATTGCAATGTTTTTGCTGCTGCACTTCAGCGCACCGTTCCATTAGCTACCATCCATTCTACCTCGAGTTAAAATAAAAATAAGACTAATGTCAATGAGGTTGGCTTGAACGGAAGCTTTTGGTTTTCTACCTTGCCCCGGTGAGTGGGTAGTAGCACCAAAATATACTCAATAAGACAAGAGAAACACGTCTGAAGAACCTTTAAAGAGCAGCATCCGATACACTAGAGTCTATCTAACAGCTCGACTAACGTAGTAATTTGAGCAAAACCCTGATAAACTTCAGTTCTAGCGGCTGCACGAGCCAGAAATTGTGGATTTTCTTTGGGACACCTCTACCCGTGATCAAAATATGTACTACATCCACCTTCTTGCTCATGAGCAGTGTTCTCAGTGTTGACCTTATACATGTGCCAACGAGTAAACATTGAAGATTACAATGAAGCAGCGCAGTGCATTTCGAGTGCTCCTTGGAAGACAGCAGGTCATGATTGCAGAAGGCAGCAGTCTTCTGCAATCGTGATTAATTGTGCATTTCGCGCATCTGCAAATCCTAAAATATTGACCGAAATACTGCAGCCCAAGTCACTACCTTCTGTCTACTTGGAGTAGATTTTCTCTGTAAATGTTGTAATTCCCGTCTACATTGTACAATGATGTATATCCTAAGGAGCACATATGTTCGCAGCACCGACGTATAATTATTGCAGTGCGGGTCAGTGTTCTAAGGCATCCGATATCGGCAAAGTATACAGCTGAGCATTTTGGCTGTGTCTCAGACGATATAGAATATAGCCATAACTGCAAATTCTGCCTTTGTTACGATGATATTTGTCGTGTTACAATTATTTTGTATGCCGTTTCTATTATTCCTTCAGGCTGTCAACTTTACCTATGAACGCGAGCTTGGGCCTTACTTCTAGGCCACGTAATGCTATGCTACTTTGTAATGTATAAGAAGCACAAAGCAACCATCCTTTCACCTGCGCTCATTACACTGCTGTACACCTGACCCTGTTGTACGCCACGCTTTTTCTGTGTGGTGTGCAGGGCTTAAAAGAAGAAATTTTTGCCGTTGCTCTCGCATTTTTATTGATCCTGCCACTGTTCGCCCGAGCGCGCATGGAAAGCGCTATCTCTTTGAAGGAAGAGGAACATGAAAGAAGAATTAGTACCACTCATCTCGCAAGAGCATGTCCCCAAGGCGCCAGCGATAAGAAGGGAAAAATACAACACAGTACGAGTGAAATAGGATCAAAGTTGCCCTCTGTCTTTTATCGGCCTGTCTTAGAAGCCGCCGTCGTGCTCGCTTTCAAACCGGCCACCTTTGTAGTGTGCTCCCAGGGCGGCAATTAAACATGCAAGGAAAGGAGAGGATGTCTAAGCTTAAGTCAAAAACTCTGAGGCTAATTCATGGGACGCAACGCAAAGCCGTGAAGGAAAGAAGAGAACGTTCGGGAAAAAAAACTATGTGCGTTGAAGGACCCTACAACGCAGCCGCCAAGCTCTTTCTATGTAAGGCGGCCCAGCGCCTCCCATTGACGCATACGCCATTCAACCGGCACCCGAGTCCTTTCCTTTTCTCTCGATTGCAAAAGCCAGCAGCAGATGTATAACCCAGTGTAAGAGCTCGCGCACCGTCAACGCCACTGTTCTGTCCCGTTGTGAAGAAGGCTCTTCTTGGCACATGAAAGAAGCAAATTTAATGAGCCGTTTGTACGAGCCCCATATCTTTCTTATTGTACCAGTCTCCGTGTGGCAGTGAATTCTCAAGGACATTGCTAATTAGGGAAGCGTGAACTCGGAGAGCAGCTCCTTTTGAGATATTGTGTGGAGGAGCGCTCAGACGAGTGTCGTCAGAGAAAGGTGAAGGAGGGTACTCTCCTGGCGACAGCATTTATGCAAGATGTCCAAGATACCCGCATCCCAGTTCCCTTTCGACAGAAAAAAAAGTAGTTCTCATGCTCACTACCTGGCTGATTAGAGAACTGTATAATATAACTATGCAGGACTTGTAATTGACTTATTAGTACATTGCTGCCCTTGGTGAATAATAATAATAATAATAATAATAATAATAATAATAATAATAATAATAATAATAATAATAATAATAATAATAATAATAACAATAATAATAATAATAATTGTTGCGATTTAACGTCCCAAAACCACGACATGCTTATGAGAGACGCCGCAGTGGAGAGCTCCGGAAATTTGGACCCCCTGCGGTTCTTTAACGCGCACCTAAATCTAAGTACACGGGCCTCAAGCATTTTCGACTCCATCGAAAATGCGGGTGTCATTGGTCAAGAGAGGGAAAAACGTATTGAGGAAAGACAGGGATGTTAACGAGAAGATAAATATCCGGCTTCCTACTCTGCATTGACGACAGATAAGGGGAGAGAGAAAAGTAAGAAGGAGAAGAATGAGAGAGGGAAGGAGATAAGTATACACACACACACACACACACACACACACACACACACACACACACACACACACACACACACACACACACACACACACACACACACACACACACACACACACACACACACACACACACACACACACACACACACACACACGGGAATGTCACAATCGTTCAACAAAGTGGGTAGCTCGCAGAAACGATGCCTAATGCGTTCTATAATATTTGATTCAGTTTTTTACAGCACCCTATTTATTTTAGGCGTTTTGTTGGCGTCTTTCTGGCAGAGCACCCTACAAGGGGTGAGTCATATTATTGCGCACCGTGATCGCTACAACAACAGTGGCCTGAGAACCATTTGACTGAACACAGTGGAACATATGACGCTGTAAATCAATTGAGCCGTCAGAAGTATCACTTACTATTTCATTAGTTTGATTGGACATAGAATAAAAAGCAGCAGGAAAAATTGTCCGCTTGGAATCAAAAATACCACTCACGCAAACACGTTACCACGCCTCAAACTATTGACGCAGATAGCTACTGGTAGTTATGAATGACTACAAATGAATCAACCTAAACTTTGTTTGCAGTAACAAGTCACAAACATATAAAACACTCACATGGCCCTCTCGCCTCTAAGTATGAAGTTCTTGCCTATCGAAGTTGCTTGGCAAGGTTGATGTGCTCAATTAGTCTTAGGTAAATGACTTTCTAGTTAGAAGCCTGGTTGATTTAACGGCTAACCAAAATGAAATGTCAGATAACTGATCGTTATGGTGGGGATAGGAAGCTTCACACCCATGCAATGAATACTTCATGCGAGTGCGCAATATAAGCTCCAAGATCTCAGAAATGAAGGCGCTGTCGCCATAAAGTATACAAACATGATTCATTATTCTCAGCGTGAATTTTATCCAGGAAAAGCTTTGTCGTGTATCGAGAGTGCAGAGACATTTTAATAGGAAAGAGTTTTATGCCGGGGTCCACCAAGACTTTCATGACGTGTTTCCGTCACGGAAATACGTCACCAAATGAGAGCCATCAGGCGGCACAGAAAAAAAACTGAGAAAAAGTTCCGTTGACAAGAGTCGAACCCATGACCTCTCAAGTCCGCGGCGATGGCTGGCGGGCGTTTAGCCCACTGAGCTGCGCCAAACACATTACGGAGGCTACATGAACGCGCCTTTTATCTTTCACACTTTCCTCTCGCACTGTTCTTGGATGGATGGACGGATGAATGCTATGAGCGTCCCCTTGATAACGTGGTGGTGACATGTGCGCCACCAGTCTCGAAAAAGAAACGCCCCGTTGCTACGACCGTCCTATTCGGCGCGTTTCCAATTGAAGGGTAATTTTGTCAACGCTTTAACACCCCGAGGTGGTGGATTGAGCCCAAGCCTCGCTCATAGGCGAAGCGGTAACTCCAGGAGGGTGATCCTCGCTCTCATTGGCTAGTTCGATGCAGACGTCACCGCTCCGTATAACATCGCTTTCTGGGGAATTCTAGGGACGGTGCAGCGTCAACCACGAGAGAAATCAAGAGCTCGATTATTCCCTATGAGGCGATGCCAAGTTTTCCCAGTTTACCTACAGTTCCTGCCGATCCCGCAACAAGTGAGCCTCGCGTTCCCGTCTCCCGAGTTAGCGGAGAGCGATTCTTTTCTCCTGTCGGACGCTCTCGATGGACGGCAGCGAAAGCGCCGGGGCGCGCGCTAGCACCTCCACGAGACTCGACAAGATCTGCACTTTCTGCAACAAGGCTTTTTCAAATGCGAGCAATATAAAAAGGCGCATAAAAATGTCCATGGAGAAGAGGCCTTGGCAACAGCAAAAACAAAGGAGTGCGGTGAAGGAAGGACTATCGCGTGCGACTTGTGTCCAAAGTACTTTTTGAAGCTTCTAGATCTGTCTGTGCGTCATCAGATGCACTACCTTGGACATTTTCTATTGCACTGCGCTACTAGTACTCACGTCTGCAAAATACATATATCGCACATGTCCGCATCTGCCAATAACTTAGACCTAGCACGAGCAAGCGGAATAGCACATACTGAGACAGGCGGAGCAAGCAAGACAACACATGCTCTCCTGTCGACTTGCTTACACCGTCCCTGCCTCGGTGTGAGCTATTCCGCTTGCGTTATGTATGTACACGAACAAGCCCAAGCTACTCTTCTTGCGTACAAGCATTTCTACGGGACACTTAAAATGTGTGCAGCTTCATGCAATACATGAAGCAAAAAAAAACACAAAACACTTCTCAAACCATTCACGGAAACTACGTAGAGTCAGCACACATGACACCAATGAAAATGCCTCAACCTAGCTGTTGCCAGTACATTTGGTTCATAGGCGCTTTCTCAACATTTAGCACTTCACATTGCGTTTTCACACCTCACTTGCCTGTGTTTCTTTTCCCAAGAGTCGGTTTCAGTGCTAATGAAGACGTGCTTGAAACGGCCTGCCACGTTTTAAGTGGTAACGAATTAACGCAACTTTACTAGCTCGGAAGCTGTGGACACACGCCCACCCCGTTCATGCCTCTCACACACACCCATCACGCACCACGCGATTACAGTAACGCGATTGTACTACGTGTTCCGCGTGTTCGGTGGTTGTACCTAAACCGTCCCTCGACACACTCTCTGCTCCTAGGTGAAGATGCACCTAGATGAGCTATCGCTTTGATCATGTGACTTTATGCCCACGTGACCTGAGGATCGTTCTGCTGCATTTACCGCCTCGCCGCTCATAGCATCAATCCATATCGAAAAATAGCTCTCCGACGCTCGCCTGTCTGTCGCACCGCCTTCCACGCTCGTCCTGTGAGAATTAGCGGCCAGCCTAGAGGGAAGACATGGCGCGCGTTGCGTTTCTCTTCGACGCTTTAAAAGAGTGCGTATTGAGTATCAGTGTTTATTATGCACTTGTTGACACCATCTTTGCGCAGGATTCGCCATATGCGGTGTCCACGTATACGTTAAGAACTTCTGCTACCGCAAGGGTTAAATCATGATCATGGGCGTTAATCGGTGGTACGGAGATGTGCCACGAGGCATGAACGTGAGTGCGTCCATAGCAAGCGCTGCTATATATGCCAAACAACAGTAGACATCGTACAAAGTCTTATATAACAATTCACTATAAGCCATCAACTACTATGACGACACGTTTTACTTTCGTAAGCATTGCTACCAGAAGTCAGGGATGCTATACTGACAGAAAACATCCCCAGGAACATGCACCCCGTGCACGACTTGCAACGCCGAAAACGCAGAGCGGTAGCGATCCTGAAGCAGCACGGAAGACGAGAGGGCGTTCTCTTCGTCGATGCGGCCAGGTATCCACGGCACTCCGGCAACGGGGAACAACCACCGCCGCTCCAACAGAACGTGTGAGACAAACTGGGGGCGCCACCACCATCACCGTTACTACTGCTACGACAACAACGGCAACAGCGCCAGCGGCAACATCAGCGACAAGGCCAGACAACAGCGGCGGTACCTGCTTTCTCCATGGCGGTCGTGGATACGAAGGAAAATGTCCGGGTCACGGCATCTGCGAGGCTGCGGTCGGCCGAAGCTGCGGAAGAGATGGCCATAGCCCTCGCGGTACTCCATGGAGGTGCGGAAGACACGTTGATTATCAGCGATTCAAAATCAGCGATTCGCAACTACACCAAAGGCTGGGTGTCCGAGGAGGTGGCTCGCATGCTAAACGCCAGGGCTGGGGACTTCAGGTCATGCACGATTACGGACAAAGCCCTCAAGTGGTTCCCCGCACACATGGGTGACATTGCAGCTATTTACACCAGCAGCCGTAAAAGCAACAGCAGCAATGCCAACGGCCAAAGACCCACCGGCACCCTGCCCAACCACAATGAGCGCTCCCACCTCGTCGCGAGGCAACTTACCCGCCGCGACGCGGTCACCCAGGGAGCAGGCGCCGCCATTGTGTTGAGGGACTCCGGTGGAGGAACGGCGGTGGAGGCCACCGGCTCCGGCGCCGCCGCTATTGACACCACCACCACCTCCGTTGTTGCGGCAACCGAAGTCGTGGCGCAAGGAGCAAGGGACCAGATGTACGCTGACTGCTATGCCGAAGAGTTCCCGGCCACGTACCACGATGTGCTTGGGCACTATAGGAAAGACCGCAAGATATATCCGGAACCCCACGTGCGTCTGGACAGGTCGCAGGCGGTTGACCTGAGGCGGCTGCAGACGGGTACTTTCACCAACCCCTACCACCTGCACCTCCTGTGGCCCGCGCTGCACCCGTCGCCTGGCTGCCCGTGGTGCGAGCACAGACGGGCCGATATGGCCCATGTACTTTGGGAATGCAACAAAAATGTAGATACATTACGAGGAAGGATGAGGACACCTGAAAAACCCTCTGAAGCGGGGCGCCTTGCTGAGCGATGGCGAACCGCCCTTCCCAGCGAGGCCCCCGAAGACCAGGAGTGGGCCGTCCAGCGGGCCAGGGCCGTCGCCGAGGACCTCGAAAGATGTTCCTCGACTGGTGGATTCCTGGCAGCCTAGCCCCGGGCACAATATCAACCGTTGGGCAAATAAAGTTTATTCAACTCAAATCAATGAAGGAGGGATCAGCCATCTTTTTTAACGATCAAGCAAACGCGAGGACAGTTATTGCCAGTTTCAAGCTCGCACGTCATCGGCTTCCTGGACCACGTCTGGCGCTACAATAGCTATTCTTGCTCAAGAGAAGCGTGAATCGAAGCCATCCACCGAGCAATCACGTCGTTAGGTAACACGCCACTCTTAGATGTCGTCTTACGCTTCTTTAAAGAGTATGTCATGTTCTCTTTTGGATAAACGCGCTCACCCCCAGGAAATAAGCACATCTTTGTTAGCGCTATCGTTAAAATTTCATTCCATAGGCTTCAACGAAAGCGACACGTCTTGCTTGCGCTTTACAATGATAGTGGCCATTCAGTGCTATACTCCGACGATCATTTAGGACGTGATCGTTCTCGCGTAGCAACGGCTACCTGCCGCAATTTCTAAAGCTGTCCGCACGCGTCCATTATCAGAACGATCACACCTTACATATCCACTTTATGCGGTACGAGGTCCATTTTGCTGTATCCATTAAGTCTCCACTTTCCCTTGACATGTGAAGGCGATATAGCTTTCACCTGAGCTGCAGGCAAAAAAAAAAAGCAATAAAGTTACACAACGGGAGAACATGCGCAGAATGAGGGCGTTAAGCCTACGACTTTAGTGGCAGCCAGCTGGTTGCTTGACTTGATACAACCTTGCCTTAAAGAGCTTTCCGTTCAAAGAACCTTGCTTTGTGCTTCAAACGCCAGAAAGTGGCAATATTGCCCCATGTACGGTCTTCAAAGAGAGTGGGCTCTCTGTTTAGACCACACGACACAAATACTATCACGCAACTTATAAGCACTATCGTAGCGGGCCACGCAACATAAATCCACAATCGCCACATCCTAAACTTTCCTCTTTCATCATTACTTTCCGAAGTTTGTAAAAATATAAAAAGCAACATCTGCTCCGATCTGCTTAAAAAAAGAAAACTGCTTGACGTTGGAAATATTTTATGAAGAACCGCTTTCTCGGTTGCTCGGAAATCCAGCTAAATGACCGCTCATGACGACAACGCTATTGTACGGAAAGGCACCGCGCAAATGATCTAAGCGTGGCATTCGGTCGCCTCAGAGACTAAAGAAATAGTCCCGCTCATGCTTTCGGCAATGCTTTCTGAAGGGGGTACCGGCCCTCCGACTAATGACGTCAGCCTGGAGTGCGCGCCCCTTCGTGAAGGCTTGTGTGCCTTGAGAAGGAAATATTGCAGACCTCTAAAGTTGTTCCCGACTAAAGGCACATTAGGAGAAGACCGTTTCGAAGGTTTCTGGTCTCATGAGCAATGTCAGGGTGTGTCACTCGTGTATTTCGAGTAGGAAAATTTTTTTGTAGCCTTACAAGAAAAGTACATGGTCAAAACCTTTTGCTCCTGCTTTTGGAAGTGCTTTTTTATATTAATAGCCCCTTTATTCAAATAGTCGATGAATCCACCCTCGCGCAAAGCACAATTATATTCCTGGTCGGCTAAGAGGGTGGAGCGACCACCACAGCAAACTGTTCGTCCTGTATTCCAGTCTCAGACCTATATTTTTTCTCAACATGAAGCTTTCTTTTTGAGAGATCTATGCTGATTTCCTATGTGTAACCACGCTACCAACGGGTGAATAAATTTTTCCGGATGGATGGTTGGATGTACGCTATTGGTGTCCCCTTCATTCCGGTGTAGTGACCTGTGAGCCAAGAAAATCTATAATTAGTGCTGCCTAATGATTTGCCGGCCTGAATGAAGCCTCATTTTCCGAAAAAAAAACATATACGTTCTTAGCTTATTGTTCAGCGCTTTATGTTAGCGTAACTTTAATTTGCATGCTATTTTATTTTTGTCGTACCTCCCTACGTTTCCACGATAAATCCTCGAACAGCCTTTCTCTAATCTCTATCACGGACCTGCTCATGTTTCCCCTGCTTTCTCTAAAACCACGCCTTCGTGCTCGCTAGCGCACAAACATACACGTGCACCCGGGTAGACATCTTCATATTTCATTTGTTTTTGTAATGAGCTTTACTCCACGTTTCGGGTTTTCGCCGAACTGGCATACCACAGTACACTTTTCTACTTGGAAGGAACATAGCGACAACCATAGAATGAAGCTGTGGTTGCCACTGCAGAGATATTGATCACAGTCTATATGTCCTTATAAACGGCAAGACCGTCACCTGAGCCAGGAACGTGATCGCTTCATGCAGAGAGCAAACCCGGCACAATGCGCGAGCATGTGTGTTCTGTAAGAAACAGAGCCCACGTGATTAAATTGTTCTCATAGCCGCTTATACATTGTATATTTCTTTTCTTGCATTCTGTACTTGACATGATACAGAAGGCCGCAAGTTCGAGTCTTGTTCTGAGCTCCAAACAAGTGTGTCACTTTCTGTAGTTTTCTTTGGGGGAATTTACCATATCATTCTTTTTTGTATGCAGAAAAGGCTATACTGGTACAGAAGACTGGCTATGACTTCAAGCCTATGCGAAATTGAATTTGACGGACACAGGACAAGCGGTGCATATATGCAAATATTACTATGCATCGAGAACAGTGCGATTGTCGATTCTCCAATACAACACTTTTTAACGCCTTCGTTTTATGAATCTTTAAATAAAAGCTTATACGAATGCAATTGAAGAACGTCATACGCATCATACGCATGTGCCATAGATTCGAAAAGCGTCTGAAATTGCACGACATGACCGCAGATATACTTGAGGAACAGGCGAAAATTCTTTGGTTTTTTTTTTTTTCAGTGACAGCCCCAAAGGCAAATAGCCTCTGTTACACAATTATTTACAAACTCAGTTATTCCTTCTTTTCTCATCGTTTCTATTCTTTCAACACGAAAGTGTTTTATGCTGGGGTCTCTCATTACTTCACCTACGTATTCCCGTCACGGATGTAAGTCAGGGGTATACAGATGACAAAAAAAACAGAAGAAAAAGTTTCGTTGATCCGGATGACGTGGGAGTCGAATCCACGACCTCTCGATCCGCAACCATAGGAGCGGGGCGCTCTGCCCACTGCGCTACCGACGCTTTTTTTTCTTTCTTTCATGTTATTTATTCAATGTACACATGGCACTTGAAAGCAATACAGACAACGAACTAATATGTTGAGTATGCTCTTATCGCGACACAATGACTAACAGACGGCACTATAGAATTCGCAATCATCTCTATAGCGAATACATCAAGTAACGCTATAGTAACGGCTTTTCCAATTATATGCTAGAACAGCGGTAAGGATAAGCACCTCACCAATGCCGCATACCATTCTGGCTGACTCAATTTGCTCGTATACATCTCTTAGCTGAGTGACCATCATAATGAAATGGGCTGTTGAGGAAATTATCGGCTCTGCGTTGCTCTGCAACATGCGCGTTTTCCACAGGCTATGCATTCCGATGAGGAGAAGCATGACAAAAACGTTCTTTTTTAAATTGCATTCAGAGACCTTGCCTGTGAAAACTTGGCTTCGTTCGAGAGACATTTCTGTGTCGTCCATTGATTGTCCTCTGTGTGATGTGCCAGAAACAATTGAACATTGCTTTATAAGCTGCAGAGATGCAATCTTATTTCGGGATGTGCTCCAAGGAACTCTTCAAAAAGACTTTGTGCTAAATTCACATTCCGTGCGATATAACTTGCCAGCGAATTGTAATGACGTACCTGCGCTACCGACGCTCATGCATGAAGCTTCACAAACGCGCCTTATATATCTCACTAACTTTTTGTTCGTGTACACTAAGTTGTAGGTTTAACGTACACGCTTTTGTAATCCAGCATTCTCCATTCAAATTTACAGTTTCCAGATGCTCGGAGAAAAAGCAATAATAAAACAAGAAACCAGCCAGCTTCAGGGCAAGCATTTATAAGGTAAGTGGCGGCTGTTTCAATAGAGATATATGAATATAAAGCAAATCACAAACACTGATTTCTCGCGGATCGAAAAAAAAAGTACTTTGCTTTTCCTGCCTCATTAGCAAAGCAACAACCACCAGTTGGTGCCGTGTATAAACTTTCATTTCTCAATGAGAAGCGCCTTTTAATTCCAACAAAATGACTGGCCGCACTTCATTAGCGACGCATTCCAGAGCAACAGAGCCCGAAACAACGCCAATTAAGGTCCACAGCCCGCGCATATGGCAAAGCGTCTCATCGCATTTTCCTCGCACCAGTTTGTCTTTTTGTGCCCTGGCCTCATTCTCGTGCCTCGTTTATGCGCTTACACCTCGGCATATGTGAGGATTCAGGCATAAGTTGGAAGGGCCAAGAGTGTCCGCCATTTGCAAGGCGGACCCGATGCCGCCCACAGCTCCCCGAGGGTCCAATTGCTGAATCACTCGACAATTAGGAACGCAGGGAACAGCACGTCTCCGATGACGAGGGCATAAATCCCGAATCACATCGCCCAGCTAACATGCCGCTACTGGTGTGTTGTGCGGACATTGTGCACACGAACGTTCTCTTACGTTCGTTTCATCCTTGCTTTATCTCTTCTTTCCGTAACGAAATTTTCACGTGCGTTACTAACGGCCGTTTGGGTGTTCAAATCCCCATAAAGGGAAGGCTGCACGTCCCTTAAAGTAGGGAATAAGCGGGACACATCCCGTTTGTTCCAAACCCTTCTCTCCTACCGCATCAATTACTCTTCCATTTAGGGTCTTCACACATTCCTGTTTTGTTTGCATTCACAGACATTGCTTGCGAGCGGTCATCTATCCACCAGCTCCCATGATAATATATCATACGCGACAGCGGGCTTAAGTCTTCATGCTAATTGTGTTTGTTGCCAGCACTTCCCACGTTTTCTTAGAAAGCGTCTACTGCTGAATGAATACTACCCGTAACATCTTTTTGGTGGAGTTAAGTGGAGTACGAATTCGGAAGTAGTAGGTTAGCGCTGCTTAAACTAAACTGCTCGAGCACAGAGGCCCCAGGGTAGCTCATGACTCAGCACCACTTCAACGTCCTTGTCTTCTTCATCCGCTTGGGAAGCAATTGCATCATTTTTATACACGTCACAATATTTCACTCTTTCTTTTCTTCCTCTTTATCTTTCGCTTGTTTCTTTTCACTCTATTCGGCGCTCTTCAAAGGGCCCCTCACCAGGTTTGACAATTTTGAGTTGACGAGCGCAATGCGTACACTGAGCGTTAAGGATCATGTCTGCCAAAATTTGCAACGCTGCGCGCCGCGCAAATGGGTCAAATTTCAAGCTGAACGCTCCTTGCCCTTCCTCTTGCGGGCGCGCGCACAGAGAACGAGGGGATGACGTACATGAGGGAATGACCCTTCGTAGATAGTAGTGCTGTGACGTCGGTCTTCTACGTAGACGTCTGTGCTCTGACGTCGCCAACAGTAGCACGTGACACTGCGATAAATATTTGACACGACATGTGTTGTTTGCGTAACTTGTTGCTTGAATAGATGAAGAAAACTTGAAAGAAATACTGAGACACACAAAGGGAATGTGTGCGTCTTTTTCATTTTTTCCCGTGAATTGCAGCGAGATGCGGTTCTAATGTGTCCCCGTTTCGCATGCGTTCGTGTCCCCGCGGTTCGCGCATCGAGCAGACGCCAGCCCAGGAAACGAAAGTAATGTTCGGGCGCGTTCGAGCACTCATTATGCTCATTTATTCTACCGCGTCCAATTAAATGTTAATGCGGCACTGGCTCATGATACCGCCACTCTGGTGCCCGTACAAGTGTTGTAACTTTCATGCCCGTCCCGTAGAAACAGGCAGTACACCACAGAGAACGCCGACACAACGCCCACGGCCGCTACATAAAAAAAAATCACAGCATATCCACGGGGTGAATGATGATGAGTGGGGCGAAGCTACGGAGGGAATCATCTGTAAACCGTGAAACTCTTCCGTGAAATGCGCCCAGTACATAATATAAAGAGTGTGAAACATCGTGTGTATATTAAACATCAAACTTATATTGTACTGTTGGTTTATGTGGTCCCTTCGTTATCACTTGTGATCGGTGAAATGCAAGGAAGAAGTCCGCTCCCGAGCGAAAGAGCGCCAAGAGCGACCGCATTCCCCCCTCGCCCTGTGCGAATTAAAGGCAAGGCTAGAGGGAAGACAGGACGCGCGTTCCACGACGCGAGGTCGGTAGCATGCCCAACGAAAGCCAACGGAACGCGATCGTGCAAGTGCTCCGGCTTCGCATCGCCTCATGGTTCCATTTAGCGTCCCAAAACCAAACATATTGCTCAAGGTGTGCCTTGCGTTTTTCGTAGAAATAATTTCTTTATCATGTACATTAAGACGAAAAGTTGAAAGCCCACTAGAGTGTATCGCCCGCAAAGTATGTCTTTTAGTGTGATTTAACTCTCGTACGGCAGGGTCCTCGCGCCGTTGCCGGTCCACCTCGCCCGTTGACGATCGGGCGAGGTGGCTAAATACAACTACTGGGTGATTCCACGTAAGATCGAACAAACGATGGCTGGTCGACCTCTCAAATTTATTTCAAAATTTTATATATTATTGCCTGATGAGTGGAAAGAAGAGATCCGCAATTTTTTTTGCCGCCAAAAATTTTTTCGAACCACAGGAAATCAATAATGACGAAGAGGTGGAGTTGAGCGCTCATCCGCTCTGCTGTTTTGGCCAACTTTCGTTATGAATTGCACAAAATATATTAAAGTTAGGTAGCTGAAACTTATTTACCTAAATATATGCATGTTTTCACTTCTGCTCAGGTATTTTTAGTTTTTATGTGTAGTGTAGATGTTTTTATAAAAAACCTCAAAAATGGCCCAATTGGCAAAATTTTCTTTACTTTGAAGGTCTTTATCTCAAAAACGCCTTGTAGCAGAGCAACAAAAATTCTGCATTACGTTCTTAGCATGCTTATCTACCAAACTGCCAAATCTTTTATTTATATAACTTTTCACTAAACAGATATGATCGGGCTAAGTTCAAGAAAACACCGAACAATGAAAACTTCTGACGACAATTAAAAAAAAACCCCATTTTTTAAATTTCTTAAACTTTGTCCAATTATTCTCCTCCACATCAGCTTTCACAATCATTAAAAACATGTTGCATAATGTCGTTTCGCTAAAAGTTACGGCCCCTCCAATAAGACCCTTAGGCAAGGAGTGGCAATTCAGACTTCTTGCCCAGCAAGTGTATAAAATGCAGGTAGGATTGAATTTCTTTTTATTAAAAGACCAGCAGTACCAAAAAAAGTGTCGACAGCACTGAAGACGTTAATTTTGAAATTATTTGGTCACTGCAGCGGCCACGAGCGCGGAGCTACCGAGTAGGCGCGCGCGCACCCGAGATGCTCGTTGTAAGAGACGGCGCAGTGAGAGCTCGTTCTCGCGTCCTCAGACCGATTGAGTTCGAAACAGCAACACCTCTCGGGTGACTTGAACGCACGTGCACTGGAGCTTCGCTATTCTATCCGCCCTCTGTACGCATCTCAGCTAGGCGCTAATAACACGGCGGAGATGGAAGCAAGATGAAAACTCTATAAGGGAGCTATGAGCGCTCGCTTCACGCACGCTGCTGCCACAGAAACTGCGCTGCGCCAGTTGCGATCAGTGGAAAGCATGAACGTGGCGCTCCAGTGGCAAAGCAAAATATGGATTGTCAAAGGAAAGAAAAGCAAAACTATCGGTAACCGGTTGCGCTTGCCTATCTTAGATGTCGGCAGCAGACGGCCTGAACTAGCCGCGCGTTCAGAGCGCTGTTCACACTTCATTCGGCGCGGATAGTTCTTGTGCTTTGCTCTTACTCTACTCCTCCTGTGCGTCTCATGAGGGAGAAAGTATAGCTCTGAATGAATCTATTGTGGAGAATACCTTTCGAAGCACAAGAAGCTTAAAGGAGTACTGACACGAATTTTAAAAAAAATCGGATTGTTGCTCTAAATAAAAATGCTGGTGCCGAGAAACCTAAAACGACTATTGTGGTGCCTGGGAATGCATCCTATAAATTTTAATTAGCACCACCTTAAAAAGACACTTTCGGTTTCGATATCGAGGGGGTGGCTTCTCAGTGTCGTTTCATAGCAGTGTGACGTCACGGAGATACAAAAATTCGCGACGTACTAGCGGGAAATCCGTCATCTGCTCGTGGTGCATTAGACAACGATGAGTGAATTGTCGTCCAGTGACCTGACAGTGATTTCTACGATTTAGGCTGCATGCAGGACGCAGAACTCGCGAACTCGGAGGAACTGTCTTGACTCGTCGGGATAATGTCCTTGCAGTGTGGCTGGCTTGCAAATGCTCAGCGACGAAAACTTCAAAGTCAAATTAAAATATTTTATACGTGTTCTCCGACTCCAGTGTGTGGACAGCGTGGACACTGCATACCAACGAAGCAAAAAATGTCCCTTTTGCGATGTCTCAAAATCGTGTCAGTACTCCTTTAATTATTGCAAAGAAGCCAAAATTTCGCAGAGTTACCGACCTAGACATAAATGCTTTGAAGGAACGTTTAACGCCCGAAAGATCAGTGACTGTCAGTGAGACGGACTACTTTTGCTACGCGTGCTTTTGCTACCACTGCATTGAAAGACCTTCACGGAACGCACAGTTTAACGATGACATTCTTATGCCCCCTGAAAAAGAAATCGACGCAATTAACCAGATCACTGCGACTACCGCTGCACGTGCGTTCAAGTCACCCGAGAGGTGTTGCTGTTTCGAACTCAATCGGTCTGAGGACGCGAAAACGAGCTCTCACTGCGCCGTCTCTTACAACGAGCACCTCGGGTGCGCGCGCGCCTGATCGGTAGCCCCGAGCTCGTGGCCGCTGCAGTGACCAAATATTTTCAAAATTAACGTCTTCAGTGCTGTCGACACTTTTTTTGGTACTGCTGGTCTTTTAATAAAAAGAAATTCAATCCTACCTGCATGATATACACTTGCTGGGCAAGAAGTCTGAATTGCCACTCCTTGCCTAAGGGTCTTATTGGAGGGGCCGTAACTTTTAGCGAAACGACATTATGCAACATGTTTTTAATGATTGTGAAAGCTGATGTGGAGGAGAATAAGGGGACAAAGTTTAAGAAATTTAAAAAATGGGGTTTTTTTTTTAATTGTCGTCAGGAGTTTTCATTGTTCGGTGTTTTCTTGAATTTAGCCCGATCATATCTCTTCAGTGAAAAGAAATATAAATACAAGGTTTGGCAGTTGGGTAGATAAGCATGCGAAGAACGTAATGCAGAACTTTTGTCGCTCTGCTACAAGGATTTTTTGAGATAAAGACCTTCAAAGTAAAGAAAATTTTGCCGATTGGGCCATTTTTGAGGTTTTTTATAAAAACATCTAGACTACACATAAAAACTAAAAATACCCGAGCAGAAGCAAAAACATGCATATATTTAGGTAAATAAATTTCAGCTACCTAACTTTAATATATTTTGTGCAATTCATAACGAAAGTTGGCCAAAACAGCAGAGCGGATGAGCGCTCCACTCCACCTCTTCGTCATTATTGATTTCCTGTGGTTCGAAAAAATTTTTGGCGGCATAACAAATTGCGGATCTCTTCTTTCCACTCATCAGGCAATAATATATAAAATTTTGAAATAAATTTGAGAGGTCGACCAGCCATCGTTTGTTCGATCTTACGTGGAATCACCCTACTACTACACTTTAAGAAAAACATCTGGCGTTCTTTCGTTCTGCTTTTACAAACCATCTGGCGTCTTTCGTTGGTTTATTTCATCAATCAACGGCGTTTTGAACAAAATTTTTATTGTTTAATCACGCACAGGAGAAATCTCACCAGGCACTACCTTGGAGGTAAACAATGGCTGCTAATGGCAATGAGAGATAGAAGAAGTCGGCTTTTAGCTAACACTTACACTTCTACTTCTACTAACGTTTCCTACTGGAACATGCCAATGGCTGCTAATGGGGAATGAGAGACAGAAGAATTCGGCTTTTAGTTAACGCGCACGCTGTGAATTTTTTATTGTTCAACAACGCACAGGAGAAATCTCCCACCGGCACCACCTTGGAGGTCAAAGCGTAAGACTTGTTACTCACTACTACGATCACGACGACTACGAGGGACGAACGGGTGCCGCCTTAAGGAGCTTCGCCCCTAAAAAGGTAGCGGCCGTGCAACACCGCTCGCGTGCTCGGACGTCATGCGCACGTGACCACGCATGTGCATGACGTGTCCATGCGTATGTGCCAAGCACGGTGTATATTCTTACACCGTGGTGTCAAGTGAAGAGGGCGGGGAAGGGATTTGGCTTGCGAAGGCTACACGGGACGAGTGGCAAGGGTTTTAAAATCGCCTCCTCGCATCATGGTTTCGCGCCGCTACAAATTATTGTTTTTCTCAGCTCGTAATGGACCGATTTCAAAAATTCTTGCGGCATACTGCTCTTCATTCGGCACACAGCAACTTCCAGCGTCTAACTAAAATTTTCTATGTGGCCTGGTGAGGGGCCCTTTAAACTTTTGCGGCAAATAAACGATGAGTAGCCGCAAAAATGGAAATGTTATGTCATTTTTTACTATGAAAACAAAGCCAAGAAAGGGCACCCAAGACACGTGAAAACGCTCCTGACTCGAAGTTTGGGGAGCTATCCAAGCGGAAACACAGTTCAAAACCTATATACAATAAAGAAAATCAAACAAATGGCATACGTTTCCTCACTTTTTGCGCACAGATCAGTTAGGTGCCCTCGATACAGACATACCTTCGGCTTAATTAAGATAACTCATATGTGCAGAGAAACCAATCACGTCAAGTGCGCGACAATTGAGAGCGGGAACCTGGCTTCGAAATAATAAAAGCGAAAGCCCTCACTGAAGTGATTACAAAACGCGCTGAGTTGATTTCTTTTCTTGTTCTTTCCTTTTGTTTTCTTGCTACATGCTCTCGGTTCAACTATACAGGCCGCCGGCGGAGTCAGATAAAAAACACCCGACCCAAGCTCATGCGCTTGAACAAAGAAATTAATAATATTAATGACAGAAAGACAAACGTATAGAAGAATTCATACAATGACTTCTCCTATGTTCCAGTAAAATGGTTAGAAAAAAAACAGTCACACTATGGGCATAGATAATGACAGAAATAATTATCGATATAGGACTTGTGAAACTGGTTTTGCAGCTCATGGCTTTCGATGCATTCGATTCTTCATTGGCAGAGATGTTAAGCATCTAAAGCGCTGAGAATTGGATTGCTAGCCGGAGCCTGGAGATTGAAAAGTGGTGGAAAATAAAGAAATAGTCGAACGTAAATTTCAGCACGGCATAGGCCAAAATGAATGCAGAAAGGGTAGGCCTCTTAGTCTGCGCCAGGGGCGTAGCCAGGTGGGGGGGGGGTTGAAACCCCCCCCCCCCGAAATTTTTCAGTTTTGCTTGCGTATATAGGCACGCACACATACAAACGCACGCACGAACATACATAAAGTATGGTTGAACCCCCCCCCCCCCTGAAAAAAATTTCTGGCTACGCCCCTGGTCTGCGCAGTCATCTTCCTACCGCGCAGCGTACCTACTGCGCAGCAGCCAACTGAGATGTAAGGAACGGATTATCATGATTGGATTACTCCCGCAGCATCGCTTATGAATACTGACGTACATTAGTTTTAGCTTAACTTCATCATACTTTGGCGCCAAATTAAAACGCGATTTTTGAAACAAACTTTTCTCTCGTATCGAAAACTTAATTACACAAGATGCTCTTAAACCTCCCAGTGTTAAGTTTTTATAGGTGCTCTGCATTTCTATTATTCTAGTGCTGGAAATGACGTCATAGATCTGATATGTTACTACTATATTTAGACAATAACGGAGGGGAAATCTTTATTACTGATTACACAATCATTACTAATGACCATCCCTGTTAAATTAAGCATGAGGCAAGACGTTCCTGAAGCGGTCTCAGTGATTGTGGTTTATTCATTATAGAGGAATATTTCTTCAATTTATCAAAACCATATTAAAATCATCAATAATGCAACTATATATGAAACAAATTTTTTCCATGATGAAGAAATTGAGCAGCAGCCCCTCTCAGGAAGCTCAGCTTCCTATGTGGAGGTGATGCTTATTGTTATTGCCTACGTAGTTGTTCATCAAGAAAACAATAACATGTTCACTTCTTTTATAAAGAGAGAGTGGTGATATCTGTGCTATCTCCGCTTGTCTTGCGTCATCGTCATCATCATTCATCAGCCTGACTGCGTCCACTGCAGGGCGAAGGCCTCTCCCATGTTCCGCCAATCAACCGAGTCCTGCGCTTGCTGCTGCCACGTTATACCCGCAAACTTCTTAATCTCATCTGCCCACCTAACTTTCCGTCTCCCCCTCGTGCGTTTAGCGTCTCTTGGAATCCAGTCAGTTACTCTTGTCTTGCGTAATTATAGACAAAGATTTTTTTCTTCTTTAGGCGAGAGTGTTATTGTTGAAAACATAGGTTCCCCTTGCTTTTCAAGAGGTAAAAGTGCTTTTTCGAATGCATTTCCAGAGGGACATTACGCGAAATTTTCATTTTCTGAGGTACTGAGACCAATGGTTAAAAAATGATCAAGCTACATCTTCGCTCACATTTTGAAATGAAAGCAGATGAGGTATTTATATGTGTTTCGCCTCCAGGTGCATTGAGCTGACATTTTTGTTGGTTTCGTTTGCTTGTCGCACCCGCAGTCAAGGACAAAAAGTCGGTATTATGCGTTGCATCGGTGACCTGTTTAAAGCAGTCTACATTCACAGCGTACAGAGCAGCCATATTCAAATTTAGTTGTTTTTGTTGTTGCTTTTGTTGTAAAGCGTTCACACAGCTTTCTATTGTTTTGTGATGCAGGATGACCTCTTCAGATCTGTTATTACGCTGCTACGCTGTTACAAACTCAGTGCTTTCATCTCACTGCACTTATTCTAGCTTTTGTTTCTTCCTCTAGATCACCGACAAAAAACTCGAACGCGCGGCCATACAGGAAATGACATATGAATAATTTGGACGCAATGCCGTGAAAAGCTCCGTAAGGCACACACATGGCTACCAAATGAACAGAGCCTTTAGAAATTTATACTAAAAGCGACCGAAGATTGGAATGCTTGGCTGTAGAAATGAGACGGGTCATTGAGCAAAGTGAAAACGAAATGACATGTCGCAGTATGTGCGGCCCTCTTGTTCACAATGTAAGGACGGCGAACGAGATGGTTCAAAGGAGTATTCCCAAAGCCTGCAACACAGCAACACTGCCCATAGCTTTAGTCAGAAATGAATGATGAGTAGAAATGTAGTTAAAAACTTTATATTGTTATCGTGACGCGCACACCACTGGGATTGTGCGAATTTATTAAGCGCTTGCCGAGGCAGAAGAAGAAACAGTTTTATAACTGAATGACGCATTTTCTTTTTCACGCTAAAAGTAAATTTACACATTTTGTTTCGCACAACGGTGTTGCGTAACCATTACTGATGCGAACAGCAGCTGCTCTACTTATTTATGCTGTTGGCAGGCGCTTTCAACTAGAGACGACTACGGTAGAAATAATTTGACACTTGCCGCGGTTGCTCGTACGGTACCCTCTCTTTTATTTTATGGAAACACTGCGGCGTCTCCACAGTACAGCGCGTACTTCTATCCAGAACTTACGTAGTCCCGCAATGAAAACAACGGCGCAAAAGACGAGTCGAGGCACACAGAAAGGGTTGACTAGAAGAAAAGCTGTTTTGGAATTGGCGGAAGCCGAGGAAGGCAAATTTTTTCGCGCATGTACTGTACGATCGTGTGCTTTATGTATATATCTGTCTTTTCTGATCAAACGCTTAGTTGAAAGTCAGCGCTTGTTCCTGTGAATTCTTTCTTTGAGCCTAGTCTCGTTTTTTGCGCGGGCTTTAGCAATGCATTCATAACAAACATTCCATGCAGCTAACGGCACTCCTGCATCCCGCAATGGTAAAATCTTTTAAATGCCATTTTCGCACCCATAATAATATTTTACGAAAATCGCGTGGCTTTTTTAACACTTATAATAGAATTCCACAAAGGCTCACAACATCAATCTTCGCCTAACAAATACAGGTACAAATTTACACCCTAAACCTAAAGAGCAACTAAGGTGTTTTACTTCTTGGAATTACGAATAGTTGCCTTGGTGACTAACAATATCTCTCTTGATTAATTAGCGTGGAAGCTAACAAATCTGAGCAACATCATTGGCTTAAGTGCTTCATTGTTTCAATTGTAGGAGCTGTTAAGTTTGCGGACGCTGTTGTGTTTTATTCCGCGTCAAATATTAAACGGGCACATTCTTAAGTTCTTCCCTCATACTCTCTCCTCCTTATAGTTTGTGGGTGCTGGCTGGTTCTGTTTTGCGAAGTATAAAACTTGGGTCAATGTGACAGCGATGATGCGTGCGTCACTGAGCACATGAACAGTTTCGACAAAGCTCTAGATTGTGCAAACATAGAATCAGAACTCCGAGTACGTGGATAGGCAAGCAGGACAAAGGTACGAAGACGGCTGGGTAAAAATTGTAGTGACTGGCTGCAGAGAATTGAAGAGGCCGAATGGAAAAGCAGCTGAGTGCGGAGGATGGTCAGAAAAAAAAACAAGTTTTATATATCTGGCACGGCGGCTTTCTCAGGGCGAGCAAAGCCGATGGTTGGTCACAGCGCAACAAAAAATGAAACGAAGGCTTTCGGGATAAACAGAATAGCCTCCCTACAGCAAGCAGTATTTTTATAAAGCTCTCACATATTAGATCAACAGAAGGAGTGAAAGCGGCATTTTTACAGGAGATTAGTGTGGTAGACCAGTGTGAGTAAGTTGGAAAATTCGGCTGGATGTTTGAAATCAGATAAAACAAACGCGCCTTCGGGCCGTATAAACACTGGCTGTGGGCGTTGGTTCAGTATGGGATTCAATTACTTTAATCTCGAAAAAGGGATTCCTCAGCACAAATAAAAGACAACGAATGCTTTCAGAGGGAATGAACAGAAGATAGTCTAAAAAAAAGCAAATTCTTTGTTGAACCAGAATAACAAGAGCTTTGTCGACCATCGAACAACACGCGAAAAAAACATTATCCTGCGACTGAAACATAGCGGACCCTAGTTATAATAGGAACAACGATTACCACCAGTCAATAATATTTCATTGTCCCTTCTATGTTCTTGACTATGACGTCTCTTCGATGTGACGTGAAGGCACACAGGTCGAATTCACTTGAATGTGAATAATTCTTGTTATTTCGTTTTTCGACGCTGAGGGATTCGTGATTTTTTCGAGTGTTGCCCAAGTTGTGGTCCGGCTGCATTTTTTTCACCGGTTTTCTCTCGCAAGTTCGGCGAACCTTTTTTCATCTCACTTCATTGTTTTACAGCGAAGCCGCTATGCCTCAAGGGTACCGCCCCCTTGCAACAGTGTCGTTATACACAGCTCAAAACGCAACGGCAGCTGGTTAAGGGGACTTTCTTTTCTACCGAATGGGATATCTTTTTAAGGAACAACCTGGAACCTCTCTATCTATATATGACTAACACATGTACCTTTTAGTGCCACGATAACTTTTTTTAATCCTGTTAAAGAGTAAGAGCTATGAATTCTTGCTCACGTTCAGGAGCGGGAAGTCTCAGGGCATTTTGACCCACCATTAATAGCCTCATGACATCGTCTCGATTCACAATGCTTAAAAGATAGTGAAGTACTTATTTCGGTGCTGCGCATCAACCTCTTGTGTGTGGGGTAGCCAAACGTTATTTCTACAGATCCATTATTAAACTTTCTTTCCTTTGGATTGCTTAGCCCTCACGTTTAAATATACTGTATAGTCTAGTATGCCTGGAGAATCAATTACACTGTTCCTTTTACCGTAGGACGCTTTCCACTCTGTTCTGCAAGGAATTACACCAGCACTTACAATGGCCAGGAGGTGTCGCAAAAAGTGAAGGCGGTGGTGGTATAACAACTTTGTTCAGAACTCCGGCAAACTCGTGGCCTTGGCCTATGCCGCCCCCGGGGAGTAGCGGAGACCCTGTCTCCTCGCCGCCTCACGGGCTTGCTGGATGGCCCACAGTTGATCTTGCAGGTTTGAGCTGCGCAGCGCGGCCGTCCCCCGCGCCGCAGCTTCATCTAGGGAGACTGCATTTTCTTCGCCTATAACCACACATTCCCAGAGAATGCGACTTAGATGCAGTAAAACGAATTTACATTTGGGGTGCTGATAACTTGCTTAGAAATATATACCGCTTCGTCCAGAGTCCTGCAATCCTTGCTCAGGGGAAAGTGAAAGAGAGTGAGTGGAGAGCCGACGACCATATTACCGTCAAATGTATTATTTTTCTCCGACTGCGCTTCGCTTCCCAGATATCAGCAAAGCCAAACACGGACGTCAAATGCTCTCCGCATCAACCAGAATTGTCGTTGGGCGTTGCAATTTCAGGCTTCGATCGGATAAGCACCGGCTGGATTTTCACAAAAACAAAGTCAAGAGTACGTACCAAAGACACAGAGATAAAGTTGTGCAAGTATACGGGCAAAAATAAAGGCGCAGTAGAGGGGGTCACGAGTGAAGCAGGGACGCGTCATCTTTATTGGAAATTGACGAGAAACGAACACGCCAATCAAAGAAAAGTTGAAGACAGTAGGGGCGGGGCAATCCACATCTCTTCGAAGCGCACGCACAGAATTTCGGCCCCATCATATATGTGCGATAAGATTTAACAATGAAAAAGTCCGAAAAATATATGAAAGTTACAAAATGTATACTGAAATATAGTGGAGCTTTAGGCCTGGCAAAGGGAGATGAAGGTGAAACGGAACGAACATATAGAGAACATAGCGAAGCGCTGGTTTTGCTGCGTAATAGATGATCATGCACTAATCAAGCATGCACGTTGCGGTTAACAACGTAAAATGAGGACGTGGTACTAGCTCTTCAGTTGCACTACGACTGCTGCGATTGTGCATAAGAAGATTAAAGCCGGATTCAACAATGCACGCTTCGTTTTCTCCGATATGACGGGCGTTGGAGTCGTTCAACCAAATAAACACCGTTTGAGAAGATTGAAGCGGTGGTCTTTGATGACGTTCACCCCTTGCTCGACTTGAAACCGCCTCCCGAAGTCGTGGAAGCGTGTACCAATGCGTATGGTAAGCTTGTGCCCGTCATTGTAGGCGATCCGTTCAATTCAAACGCAATCGTGTCGTGGTCCTCCAGATCGGCGTACCCGACGCTAGTTGATGACGAAGGACAAGTGATGTGCTTTCGGGAAGGTCGATTCGTACACGCCAAGACGGGCGAATACACGACTATCACAATCCAGCCGAATACGAATGTAAAGACTGTCCTGTCTTGTTGTACGAATGTGCACTGCGTAAGAGACCCGTGCTATCCCGGTAATTCGATTGAAGCCAAGTTCAACCTCGTTACGGACTAATTCTGTCCAGATAAAGCTAGGTTCAACCTCGTTACAGACTCGTTCTGCCTAGAGAAAGCCAAGTTCAACCTCGTTACAGACAAACTCGGCCTAAGCCAAGTTCAACCTCGGTACAGCAATAAATAAGCATAACACCAATAAGCTTCGCTGTATATGAGCTTTGGGGTACACATAGAGCATTGAGGAATGCACACCATCCTTCAATCATATTTATTTTTTTAACGTCGCTCTATGAATTGTATGTGAACGGGTATTGGAGACGAGATCTCTGCCTCGTGCACACTGGTGGCACTGGTGTAAATGACAGCCAGGCGAAAGAGGAGGCGCGCATGCATCTTCGAGATTTTACCATCAAACGTTCTATCTCCTCCGTTTCTTTCATATTTGTTCTTGTTGTTTCGGCCTCTGTGACGCGCATTTTCAATAAACGCAGCTCCAACGATGGCCGACTGCTCTTCCGTCAAAAAGTAGACGAATTTTTTTTTACTTGCCTGTAGTCCACTTCTTACCTTCCGGCAGCGCCTTCTGTTGCGTGCAGCTTTATAGGAACTAAGCCTAACAAAAAGCTCTCTGCGGGTCGCCTAAGTGAGGGTCATTGTATTTATTTCGCCGCTCAAGTAACAAGATATATAAGTTCGACATGCACATCGAAAAGCATAAAACACGCTATTCACCTCAATTTATTGTGTCTCATTCTACATACAGCCAACAAACAACTAGAAAATAATTATTCGTTCCCATATGAGAAATTCAGCGTTAGTAATAAAGACATGTTCATTGAACTAGTTTGGTTTTTGCAGTAGTAGCAGCGACAACAGTCGTGTAATTCTCGCAGTGCGTTTCAGAAGTCACGTGCAACGCTTGTGCTCCACCGTGTTCACAGCTGCGGTATTGCGTGTCATCGTGTTGTCCCCCTGAGTGCTGTATGGAACTGCTGCTGTTCATGTGAGTGCAGTACGTTGATGAAATAGGCACCGAGGCATGCATCCTTCCCGACCCTCACATTCGAGGCCGATGGGTCAAAGACGACGACAGCGATACAGCTAGTAAGATGTCACCGAACGCATAAGCATGCGCACATAAGAGAGGCGGAAGTGTAGACGAGCAGACAAAAATAGAAGAGCTGGAACTTTTCCGGCGTCGTTCTGAGGAATGACATAAAAGGAACACAAATTTTAAAAAATCCGATGGCACAAAAACAAAGCCAAGAAAAAAAGTGAGAAGGTCAGGCACGGACGTCGCTCGCGATATCTTTCGACACAAGAATTGCAAGATAGAAAGCTATGTAAAAGATACGTAGATGTAGCGAAAACGGTGAGAGCTATAGATAGAAGAGGAAGCGTCAAAGACAGTGTAGCAGCATAACCGCACCCGCAAAACGGGAAGCCATGAGAGAAATACGTTAATGCTGTAGGGTGATACTGTGAAGTAGGCGGTAATTCTCAAAGTTGTAACTTTGAGAAATGGTCGAATCCCGTTGTGCTCTAGAGTAGACATCCCTTATGAAAATACGTCAGCCTTTGTGCGAATTCTTTTATTATGCGTTCTGTCGCGCGCAAAAAATGCGTTGTGGTATGTCGAACACCTGGGACGCAAACGTCGCCGGCTGGCCACACTATCTGGGATTATTGTCTATCCCTCTTCAATAGAACACAGGTAAGTAAGTTGTAACCTGCGGTCACTTGCTTGCACTCTGCGCAGCACGTTCCATTGTGAAACCCGTATATCTACAACGTTACATAGCCACTGTGAATGTATATATATATAAGAGAGAGAGCACATATCGATGTTCTAATTTTGGAAAAAGCGCGTGGCCCTTGGGCAGATAATGGAAGCACATAATTGCTGCCATGCTCGTCTGAAGCAATGTTTTCACATCTGCCATATCTAATTTAATCGGACAGGCGTTGGCGAGTCGACCACGCGTCAAATTAACCATATCCACAGTTTCTAACTTCTACATTCTTGCATTTCACCCTGCCGATCACGTTTTCCACTCTTAGGGTACTTCATTTAGGTAATCAACGATAGGCTCTGTCCTGAACAGCAGCGCCTCATTAAGAGAGCCCGCAGGCCGTATGACGGGTCTAAGGCAGAGTCACAAAGTGCCTCAATGTGAAGACTTTTGGGACTGGTGAAGTGGAAAAAACAGATCCTGCGCTATGGTGAGACATAACGTAATATCCGATAACTTCCAACTCACCCACACGTTAGTTTAAACACGCTGAGCAATTACAGTACGTAGCACAATATTATTGGGCACAGAGGCATGCACTGAGTCTGCTAACTAGCAATTATCGACGCGTGAGTCGAATTAGAACTCACACGAGAACATACACGTGGGTGTAAAAAAAAGTCTATACCATTCAGGTTCGAGATCACTGGACCGAGGATTGGACCTTGTTTTGACAGCTACTTTGAACGCTTAAATATATAGAACCGGCTGGTTATACTCACAACACATATTTAAAATATGCACTGGGTAGCGGAACAGTACGTCGTTTGGGAAATTTACGCGCGTGTGGAAGTCGTTCAATAGTCCATCTGTATTATATTTCACGACTCGCCTCAGGCTATGCATGGTTGCTGCCAGCACGCTGTTATGATCCAGAGCCGCCCTTTGTTTTATTGCGGCTGATGTTACAGCTTTCAGACTTGCTTGAATTCGTTGCGCATCATCGTGGTGCTTTTGGAGCGCTCAAGTCCGCCTTCCATGTTCATATGCCTTGGCCACAGTTAAATTTCGCATATTTAGGACTCCTGTTGTGGTATTAAACGGAAGAATAAGACTGACTTCAGGAAGCTCAAAGGGAAACAATCCTGCCGTTCATTTATGTCCCTCTCTATACAAGCGAAAACTGTGTCTACTCGAGCTTGTAGAACGAAAAGTTTCACAATTGGATTACTTCCAATGCATTGTCACAGTGTAGTAAAGGCATCTCATCAAGATGGCAACTAGGCACTTCTCTTCCTCTAATGAGACGATAGCAGCAGAACGACGTGTACCTGTTAAGACAGGGGCTCAATTTTGCCTCGCAATGCCCTTGAATACGCAGTCTTGAAGGAAAATGTCAACCTTCCCGTAGAAGCACAAGAAAAAACAAACAAAAAAACCCATAAGTTACCATGTGAGAAGGGCAGACGAAACAATGTTTTGAAGTCATTCTCCGAAGTACACTTAAGAACAGACTTACGATCACCCAAGAGTGCCGTGCGTTCACTCGCATTCAAGTAGCATCTCAGTTGAAAGACAAAAGAGGACTAGACGCGCACGAATGCACAGATTCGTTGAGCAAATACCCCTCTCGTGTGTTGACGCGACCGTTTCGAAAGAATCAGGGGTCTATCCCCGACTTTGATGCCTCGCTACCACCATGTTCACGCGTGGTTGGGCAGAGAGCGCGTTCGGATTCTCAGATTGGGCAACTCCCAACTGCTATTAGATTTCCATCTGCTAGCCTTATAGAGACGGGGCACCGTTTTAATTTTGTGTGCAACATACACATTCTATCTGTCCTTCTTTCTCACTCCCTCCCGTATACGACTACGTATACACACCAAGCAGGTCAAAGATGTTACGAGAAAGGACGGCGCGAAAACAGAATGCGCTTTTGATGCAGCAATACTACTTTAGTATGTGCTGCGGCTTAACCTTTAAGAAAAAAAAAGGAACGGCTGATAACCTATACCGCATATTGATATCGAAACAGCAATCATAATTGTTGGGGTTTTACGTCGCAAAACTACGATATGATTATGAGAGATGCCGAGGTGGAGGCTCCCGAAATTTCGACAACCTGGGGTTTTTTTAACGTGCACCTAAGTCTAAGCCAATGGGTCTCTAGTATTTTGCCTCAATTGAAATGCGGGCTCCGCGGCCAGGATTCCATGCCGCGATCGAATCCAAGCCACTTCAACTGTAGTATAAACGAACAGACAATATCTTCGAAATAAAGTGAAGAAGCAAAGTATAGGAACGGTTATGAGACAGGCCTGGTGCAGACGCCGTTTATCGCCGTCTTCTGCTTAGCAAACAGTCCCCACTTTGATCACGTCGAGCAAAGTCCTCAGAATTCCAGGCTTCCTACAGTCTGTCAGTGAACAAAAATACATTACAGGGTACCATAAAACAGAAAACTGTAGCAGCACAGCAAGAGCCCGCCCCAAGTGCTGAGCATAAAAACGACTACGTTTGATACGATGTTCGTAAGGATGTAATAATGTTGTGTCTCCCTATAGATATGCGTATCTCGTAAGGTTAACCATGTTTTCTTTTTTTTATTTTCGTTTCTTTCCCGTACAACTATGCACTATTTCTGAGGCCACACTGCTTCTTCACTCTGAGGCTAACGCAACGCCAAGCCATCTTCGGGAGACAGGCACTCTGACGTGAGGAATCGCTCAGTAAACACTCTGGCGAAATTGCGGCCTTGTTGCCTGACTGACTGACTGGCCAATCGTTGGCCTTAGCAGGCCGCTGACACTGGAACCCCTTGTGGATAAGGCAGTAACCGTACCAGCGATGGAGGCTGCGCGCTTCCCGCTTTGTTGAGGGCGCTCTTCGTGCCACGCGTGCAATAAATACTAGAGGTCAAACGATTTCCCATCCAGTTCGTGAGCAGCAGGGCCTCCGGTGTCCTGCGACTACAGCGTAGTTACAAGTGGCATATAAATAAGTGAAATATTGCTTTTCGAATCTTCCAACCAGTCTTCTAGTGACTCACTCTGTGAGTCTGCGCGGTTAGCCTGCAATAACTTTAGAAGCTCCATGTTCTGCGCATCGTGTGCCGTGTCATAAGACGCGGACATTTGTAATATGTTTGGCAAAACGAAACCAGGCACATGGATGTTGTTGCTGTTAGGTTCGTAGACGACTATCTGATCGTTGTTAACATTGAACGTAACAATTTTTACGCGGTAGTTTCAGAAACCCCAACCATGTTCACGACCGAGTTATCTCCCCTAGTGCTGGCGCGTGAAGTAGATAAGAACAACTTCATAAGATTTTTAGACCTCGGGCTATATTTTTCGCCGGCAGGAGTGGGCTGGAACTACGAACCGCGAGGAAATAAACCGGTTCTTCCCTTTATATCCGCTCACTCAATATTGGTAAAGCGTGTTGTGATAAATTCCTGTTTTCAAAATGCACTGATGAAGTCGTGTCAACACAACCTTGATGCAAGATTGTGGGCCCAGGCTAAACGTTTAATAGATTCTGGTTATCCCACGCGCCTGTTGACCGCCGTCGCCGAAAATGAGAGCAGGAAGAGAAGGGAAAACGCCGGGGAACAGGCAGCCGTTACGAAGGCTGCCAAGGTTGCTGTAGTGCTCTACATGCAAGCCATTTCGCATGATTTGCGTAGGACAGCGAGGAAGGCCGGTTCGGACGCTTTTTTTTCTGGTTCCTAACGATTACAAGGGATGTGCAAAAAGGTAAATGCAGAGAGCAGCTGGAAGCGGGATTGTGTGATCAAGCAGCGAGAAAAATTTGTCAATTGCAGTCGAGGAGTTCTGTATTGTATCCCTTTGACATGTGAACGCGTATACATAGGCCAGACTTAAAGGTGTGTGAACCAAAGACTTAGGAAACACCAGTGCAATATGGAAAAAGCTGTATCTGGTCATTTGGGAATTCACTGTCAGAGGTGTGTTTGCGCCTCACTGTTCCCGAATACCCGTATTCTCGATAGGGCCTGCGGCAGAACCACGCGGGAAATAATTGAAGCCTACGAAATCGACAAAAGGAAAGAAAAAATGATGTATGAGTGTGCCTTCTTTAGCTTTGTCAGCTAAAGAAAAGATGTATCTGGAATCATCGCTTTGATGTTGGCGGGTGCTGATGGTTGTGATTAGTGATGACACGTGCAGGCTTTGTGCTGTATCTTTACATGTTGTTCTCTCGGTCTTATCGGTCCACTGTTATTGTAGAAAAGGCATGTGTTATCGCAAATAAAACATTAGTTGCAAGTTAGCGCTGTGTGTGTGCGTCCCTCTTCTCTGTCCCTGTCGTGGCGCGCTACGCCATACGAATTATGATTCCCAACCAACTAGCCCGGCAACATGCCTTAACCATTTGCGGCACGCATCTGCGCTCATGTATTCTTATGACTGACTTACTCGGCTAGTTTGCCAAGCTGTTTAATGGTTGCCTGCCATATATGGGAACAACGTTTTTTTTTCCTATCCCTTAAAGAAAAAGTTTGGCAGATCCCACGTGCCGTGGGAATCAGTGTAATGCGAAGCATGCGGCGAAAATGTGACTGTGGCGTAACTTTTTACATTGAGCGAGATGTTACGATATGACGCTCCAGATAGGCGCAAATGGTATACGCACACACATATGTTGAAGAGTCGCTCCTTAATGAAACAGCTGTTCTGACACACTTATATTTGTATTCTTCAACAAAATGCTTTAGCTCTAGAAGTTCCTCATGCTCGCACTAAGTAAGGAATACTTCTTAATAATACGTCTAAATCATAATAGCGCCTTACAACTGGTCGAACTCGGCAGTGAACTGCATACTAACAAATGGATGCTTCATTGCAACAATCGCCCTTAGGGTTTATGAGCTAGCAGGACAGGCGGTGGACTTCCAGAGAGGCACCGCTTGCTAAGAAAATGTGACGTCCACTAAAAGTCGTAAGCGGAGGATACCGTAGCTCCGTACGTTCCGAACAAGAGGACTCAGAGCACTTCGTTAACGAGACAAGGCAAACTTTCGGCCGCAACACTCCTCTCTGCTGTGAAAATCCTGCTCATGCGCAGAACAGCACTTTTCTTTCTTTGTCACGGGTTTGTGGTTGGTTGTTTGCATGTGATGCCTAATTATCGTGCACATTCCCTGTCCCTTTCTGCTTCTTATTCTTCACCTGTCCTACGAAAGGAATGTGCAGCCAGCTCAGAGACTATGGACGCGTCATTGGCAAAGGAGGCCGGCTTATCCCTCTGGGAGCTCGATGGCGTAACCCCACGGCGATTAGAAGCTAGCACGCCTCGGGAATAAAAAAAAAGGCAGCAGGTTACACCCTCTGTTACATTCGAAGGCGAAACCCTCGTGTACACTTGATAATGCATTAAGCTATGCAATCGGCGATGAGACTTTCTGTAAGGCATAATTAGAGATGCCCAAGAAATTGCTTTCATGTTATAAGTAGGTTCCAATGTTCCTCCTCCTCCACGCAGTGTGCTACCATCTCTCGAAGAGGCCGCCAAATCCACGCCGCAGAACTCTTAACTTTTAGCCCTGATTGCCTCTATTTCTTCTCGCAATGATGCCCGGATGTTCTCGTTTGAGTACCCAGAGGGTCTTGTTAGAATTCTCGGATAACGGCTCTGGCTTTTTGCTCACGGTCACTTGAAGGCCACCGAGAACGGGAACTAAAATCATTTCATGCTTAGAAATTGACTAAGCATGAACGTAGCGCTATGCTAAGTGAAATGTTTGTACAGTATGTGAAATTATTTGAGAGCAGAATATAACATCGTACAGCAATCGTGGCGAGGCCATGTATTTATAAAACAAAACACTTCGACTTGACAGTCATTTTCAACTTAACAATTAAATAGTCAATGTACGCCAGTGGCACTCGTGACAGCCACGCAAAGATACGTCACTTCGTAATCAAGAGCTCCAATCCACCACAGAAAGTCGCTGAAGTCGAGCATCAGAAATGTGTAAAGTTGCCTGCTTGTCGCCTCATATTACATCATAACCCTAGATACACTAGTTCCTCACGCTACTCGCCAGTTTAACAGTGACCATCATCTGGAGTTCTCCGTCTGAGCATGTGAGGTCTCTTTTTCTTGCCCGGTGATGCGTGCAATATGTCGATGGTACGGCATCGCTCATGCTACGTGCCATTAATCGGGCTATTACTCATTTTCTAGTTGTTAACCTGTTCGAAATACGTTGACACAATAAACTTTGTGAAGCCTTAAATTCACATCAGAGGAGCATATAATGCAAAAAAAATTCTAAGAAAACACGATAATCACGGCCCAGCAAATATTAACGTTCTCCGTAGTCATATTACCTTCAGCGCAAACGTGCTCCCAAAGCGTCAACATACGAAGGACGCAAAACATTATGCAAAGAACATTATGAACATTATACGTACAACCAAATTCACAGGATTTCACATATTGCACAGACCATCCATCTATAACTGCACATTTTGACGGCTGCCAACGCTTGTCACCTTAAGAAAGCATACAAAAAAGAACTTCAAAATGGAAATGCTCGGCACTTTGCGAGCTCAGTACTTGATGATTTCTCTGCTGTTTCTGCCCTGGATATTTTGCATCAATTCAAATAGCGCAAAAATATTTTCCTGCTTTTTCTGTGCGGAAACCAATTGAGCAAACTTAGCACAGGCACTGCTGTATCGGTGCAGTTGGCCCGTATTATCTTCATATAAAACAGCGCAGATAATAGTGGACGAATCGAAGGAACCACTTTGGTGTGTTCTTTTTGTCTGTGCGTCTCTTTAAGGCTTTCTTACGGAGTTTTACTTTCAAACCTACATCTCCGTTTCACTCACTAAAGAATTACCTCTAAAGAACAAAACAAAAAGCAGAAAAGCTAGGCTTCATCTACCGTAAAGCAGTTGAGTGCATTCTGGATATAAGACAATCAGCCCCATCCATTCTCCTCGTGTTTCACTTCATCAGCTGTCCTTGTTTTCCACGTCCGCTAAAAAGACCATCGCGATACTCGTCGACATTTCTAGAGAGGCCGCGCTTTCTTTTTAACTACTCCTATATAATTTTTTCATACATCTAAGGCTCTTTGACGTCATAGAGGAGGCTGCACCCTTTTGCGTAGGCTATCGTTAAACATACAAGGAAGTGACAAAATAACTGCATTGTTCAATGGAGTCTCTAATAAAACTGAAAATTTATTACTGCTGTTGTGCCTTCCTTCATAAGGCAACATCTTGGTTGCTGAAAAAGAATAGGTATCGTCTTGTAATGAAATGCCGCGTTACGAAGACAGGTGGGGTCCTAAATTAAACAAATATATTTTCGCCGTTTTAGTGTCTCTCGACCGCTTTATTCAGTACACATATCCTACGTAAAAGCGTCTTGCGACGCCTTAAAATTACATTCAGACCTTTTAAATTATTTTTGTCACGCGGAATACAGCATCGCGGGCTTCTAGCCTCTTTTCCCGTGAGTTCGGCGTTATGCGTGTCCCCAGTATGAATGCGTGAGCCCGTCAAACTGGAAGAATGCAAAAAAATCGGCAGATCCCACACATTGTCGGGATCGGTTTCATGCGAAGCAGTCAGCGAGTACTTCTATGCCGTACTTTATGGCTTTGAGCCAAGCGTTACGAAATCGATCGATATGTTTTTGTAAGTGTAGTATCTATGTGGACATCATGGGCTTACCAGGCACGTCGACAGCATTGGCGTTGAAAGAGTAACTTATGGTGCACCGTAACGGCGGCCCTCACGTCAGAGTACATACGTGAGTGTTACCGAAACTATGAGCACTTCATGCAACTTATATGAATATCACACGTAACTTTCGTTAATATGTTACATTGGGGTCGAGCAATGCTTCAATATAGCTTGCTGAATCATAGGGATACAAATGTAATGTTCATTAGACTGCTATAAAAGCGCAGTAAACAGTGGAACCACAGACGGTAATCTGATATGATTCCTGTATTGATGGAGTGCATAGGTAGTGTTCATTGCTTACTAGCAAAATTGGATAGCCAGCACCACAAACACAACTGACATTGCACTGTCATTACGCCTGCATAGGCTCTGTGGCTCTGTGGTAGAATACCCGATTAACACGCAAAATGCTTGGGTTCGATTCCTGCTGGGATCCTAATTCTTATTCGTTCCATTCGCTTGGTCACGCTGCGATGTCGGTTTTCCTTAACGCTATCTCATTTAAATTATCCTTGTCGGTTAAATTTAAATATTAAATGTCTGTTAAGTTTAAATTGCCAATGTCTTGTCATTCCTGGGGAGATGTAAACTGTGAATCACCTGTGGCGCATACCCGTACACCGCGGCCAAACGGGTATGTGCCACACGTGTCTGGAGGAGAGTGTTTGACGACGTATGCGACAGCATTTTCACGTTATTCATGTCATGACCCGACAGTCATATTCGTCAAATGCTCTTACCCTCCCAAGCCAATTTTGGTCTACACCAAGTTAAGGAGGCGAGCATGAGAGCACCCAGACGTAGGCGGCTAGATAGATAGATAGATAGATAGATAGATAGATAGATAGATAGATAGATAGATAGATAGATAGATACGTATATAGAAACGCTCATAGTGCCAAAGGTTCGCTAAGAAATGCTTCGCATTTAAAAGCATTTACCAGTAAACTAAAGTGCATAAAACTTATAGTGAACTATTAGCGTACTTTAAGGACCCGACAGCCTATGTATTGCTAAGCCGAAAGAGAACATAGACGAGGCAAACATTTGCCTATGCCAGCTTGCACGACACATTTATACGTGACCCTAATTCTCTTTCTGTCAGAAAGCGGCAGCGAGAACCCATAGGGAGTAAAAACAAGAAAAAGTCACAGTTTCGCCGCGAGGGCGAAGCAATGCATGCAATAGCAAGACATTGAAATTCACACGAAGAACGACGAGCAGCTCGATACTTGCAGCGCGCCGCTGAAGCACAAAGAAGGACGCCCTAAATGAACGCAAAGGCATGCACATGGCAAGCGTGAACCAACAACTGCCACAGTTGTTACGTCTATGCGCTTAAGCAACGCGCTGCAAGTGTCGACAATGGAGAATCAGACGCTCTTAGATATTTCTTTTTCTTTTAAACTGTGCACGTGGAGTGACCCCCTGCATCTCCAGCCACACGGGGGCGTCTGATGCAAGGTGTACCCGGTGTTCTTTGTTTTATTGCGATAGCAATTATATGGACAGTAGTGATGCAGAACTATCGATGGTACTATCGATACTATCGATAGCTGAGTCACTATCGAACTATCGATGGTGAAAAGTACTATCGATAGCGCTATCGATAGTAAAAAAATTCGATGGTATTATCGATAGTATAAAATCAATAGCGCCGACTCACTGCGCAATGAACTTGGTTGCCCGCGCGCGTGGTACATAGTGGAGCCGGAGGAGCATGCTGAAGGGCAAGAAAAGTTGACATGATTGTGTTCTTCACCAGAGTGCCTTTGCTTACGCATGATCATAAAGTCAAGCTGTTCATCTGTAGCGGAAAGGAAGCCTTTACACGTGGTGGGACTGCGCGGGCTTCAAATTGATATTGCATTTTATGGTTTCAAATAAAAAAAATAGCAAGAAATTAATTGTAAGGTGTAACTGGTAGCTTTTGGATACGAATTTATTGATGCATATATTCCACCATTTTCACTGCGGGAAAATATCTCTTATTAATTTATCTGCCAAAACTTGCTCATATATAAGCGCGGCTGGTAGTAGGCTATCGTAAATATTTTGGCAACATGGCCGGCCAGCAACCGCATCATTACTCACACCACTATCGATAGCATTGTCACGTAGATGTGACGGTGAACAATACTGCAGCAACACTGGGAATACGGAGCTCTTTATTTGGGCGAACTTGTGCCCAGAAAATCAAAACTCAAAATACCAGCGATACATGCTGCGCGCTGATAGAGGCGGGAGCAGTCGTCAGCCGTTGAGCAATCTGATCATCGGTAGAACGCGTCGTACTTTATAAATCAGTCATCAAACCTTCTAGCGTTATCGGTGGTGCTCGCGTAAACTCTCGAATAAACTTGCCTGTTCGCGTCCGGCACGTAACTCTTAACAGAATGATCTCAAACGATTGTGAAGCTTCTCAAACATTGCGGCGCGGTCTGCGTCAAACGTTGCTAACACTCTTTATGGGTGGAAACCGAATACGCCAAAACAAAGCCATAAACACGCGTGGCAGTAACATCGATAGTATCGATAGTTTCAAAAAAACTATCGATACTATCGATAGTCAATTTACCGATAGTTCTGCATCACTAATGGACAGCCTCGGCTGATTTTGCCGTCGCCGCCATCATGCTCCGTATATATATATATATATATATATATATATATATATATATATATATATATATATATATATATATATACATATATATACAAAAGCCGAAAAGAAAAATAATTCAGAAAAACTTTCCGCCGCGCGGAATCGAACGGGCGACCTCGCTTTCCAGCAGCGCGCGGCGTTAGACGGTTACGCCATCAACAGTACCGTCTTTCAGCCTGCTAGCGGCGAGCTATTTATATACATCATTTACTTCACCATGCTTTCTTAGTCACCACATAGATGGCACGATGTGCGCACGTTGCGCGCTTGAACGATCGTCGCCCCGCTCCTGCGAACGCCGTTGCTCTTCACCCTACAGGGCGTGGCGGCCTCGTGCGCTTATCTCGAGGAAAGAATGGGGCGGCCGGAGGGGTCGAGCGGGGGGTTGTATGTCTTGTGCTTTTCCCGCGATGTCTGCGCTGAAGTCACAGAGAGTACGAAGGTCACTTCGCTCGCTGAAGCGGCCGCGTTTGCGAAAGGAGCTCGCTGTTCAAACAGAAATAAGTAACAATTGTGACAGTTCGTTCGCGCTCGTCCTGTGTGTACCTGTTCGTTCGTTTCGTGCGTCCTGCTTTATGTTTGAGCAGTGCGCTTCAAGTGTCGAGCTGTGACGCATGATAGTTCGCGCTCGTCCTGTGTGCGTTCTCGTTCTGTGTGTGCATGTCAGCGAAGTGTATAAATGTTCATCCTTCCCTTTCTACCAATAAAGTGTTGTAAGTCAGCGCTCTGTGTGCGTCGCCTTTCTTGTCCTCGTCTTCTCTTGCGCTGTATCCCCTCCGCGTTCTTTTCGTGCGTCCTTCGGGCTCGAGCGACGCGCTGGCAATTTCGAGCTGCTTTCCGTTCTTCGCGTTACATTCCAATTTATTGCTATCGCATTCATTGCTTCACCGTTGCGGCGAAACTGGGACTTTTTTTTGTCCTTCCACATCACGCCTGGGTACAGAAAAGGGTCACTTTGTCGTGCGCATCTCAACGGCAGTTTTCAAATTGAAAGGAAAATTAGGAGCGTTGCGTGATAGAAAACGCGCTCACGCTCCTCCGAGATTTGCTTACCACCAGCGGTACGTGGTGTATACAAATAGCTTGTCGTTATTGTGCCGGCACATGCATAAAAAAATGGCGTGTGGTTGAGTTGTCTAACGCAGCGCGCTGATGAGCGAGCGGTTGCTGGTTCGAATCCGCGGTCGGTTACTTCAGAAGCTTTTTTTGTTCTGCTTTATTTTTCTTTGCTCCTTTTTTACATATATTCATATATATATACATATCCGGGGCATGACGGCGACGGCGACGGCAAAAATCAGCCGAGAGTGTTCATGTAATTGTTATCACAATAAAAATGAAGCTTTGCGGCGAGCCTAGATGAGCGATGGCTTCGACGTCGTCGTCCTCGAACGCAATACCGAAAATGTGACGGTATTCCTCCTGTGGACCCCGGCTCCCACAAGCGTCCCGCTTACAGGCAACCGCTGAGTGAGACCTCGAGCCGCGGCTCGAGGTCTCACTCACCAAGCCGTGGCCGATTCGGTCGCCGCCTCCGGGAAGCTACTAAGCGATGAGAAACACTCAAGCTTGTGATACATCCGCTTGCAACAGCAGGGAGCACGTCTTTTGGCGAATCGCTGAGTGGAGAGTAAAGTAGGGTTTTTGTTAATGTAGTTGCTTCAAGTGACTGTTTCGCCATTTTTCTTAACTGTACGACAGTAACACGGATAAGAATAAAGGTAATGCTTAGTAATGCTGGTTCATAATTCTGAGCCTGGCAGCAATAACGACAATTACAACAATCACAAGCTCACCGAGCGGAAGTCATTATTTATTGTTCTTTCTTACATGATTTCTCTTTTTATTTTTTAACTGAGTATAAAACGGTGGCCATGGCCACAAAATCACGAGAACAACTCCTTCAATATCATTCAATAAAGAAACGCAACCCGAAGCTAAACGGTTTTCTGCTCTTTTATTGACGACACCGTTGTCATGTGCGGCTCAGATAGCTGCTTCTTACAAATGAAAGGAGCATTACACGAGATGGGGAAATAACTGCGATTATCGAGGAACTAGCGTGCGGGCCACACCAACACTCCAGGAAATGGGCTGGCGTATGTGCCTGAAAAGGAAGAAGAAGAGTAAATCGAAGGGCAGAAACCGGAATAAAATGGAACGTTACATCAGTGTACAAAGCAGCGTCGTAACGTGCTACGTGAACACGCATAAGCATTGTTCCCTCACAGAGATGCATAGAAAACAGTACGTATTTCGTCTGGTAACGTGCAAACCCAGTACGAGCTTCCAGTTTCCTCTTGTGAAATACACTACAGGAGAGTGCATTAACCTCTTCAGTCGCCGGTGACCCCATTTCGGGGCATTTGTTCGAACAAACGCAGCTAATACTGAAGCATTTCTTTTTACGTTCAACGTGAATTTCTAGCGTGGAGAGCAGTACTTTACTTAAGGCCAACGAGATGGCGCTCCATGTCGTGCACCTATGAGGCACGGTGGGTTTGAAAACGGCATTTCAGAGCAAACTTCAACTTCTTCGTCCTCGAGATGAGTAATTACATTTTTTACGTTGCCATTTTCTTTCTTTTTTACCCACCTTGTGTGTTATAGTGGGTACACTATGTCACACTACTGAAGGGTATCCAATAAACCTTTCATCAATTTTTATGCATAATCTGTGTTGTAAATTGCGGTTAAAACCTGTTTAAATTGCATTAGCGACTGTGGGTTTAATAGCACGCTATCTATCACTGACAGACAAGTACCTGACTGAAAAGAAAATCAACAAGTCTTGCAAGATAATGAAGCCGTTCTTTCACATTCTGATGATCCCGACTTTATTGGCAATGATGCTTACAACGACAGCAACACGAAGGGTGAGAGGGAGGGCAGCAACGGCGAACAAAATGCCTGAAATTGCACGACGTCCAGAACAAAAGGTTGAATGAAGTGGAGGAAGAGACAAATTTTATTGCGATAGCAATTGTATGGATAGTGTCGGCTGAATTTTGCCGTCGCCGTCGCCGCCGTCATGCACCGTACATGTATAAGTATGTATATATAAGCCCCAAAGAAAAATAATTCAGAAAAGCGGTTCCGAAGCGCGCAATCGAACCAGGGACCTATTGCTCCGCAGTGAGTGGCGCTAACCACTATGCCACGAAACGCAGATACTCCACGTAGCTAACGGCGAGCGTTATATACACACCCTTTACCGCTGGACGGACTCAGAGACGGCAGGCGCTTATAAGCGTTTCTTCATCACCAGCGGGATGGCGCTAGGAGCGTGACGGGCGGATTTCAAATTCGTCGGCGAGCTCGCTCGCTTCTTTTTATATTTGTGCAGGGAGAACCTTGCCCTTCCGCTGTCTGCTCGCGCGGTTTTCTCGTGCTGAGGGGAAGTAGGGATGTTTCACGCTTTCACCGTGATGTCCGCGCTCATGTTACGGAGCGTACGAAAGTCACTCGAGCTCAAGGGACGCCGCTAAACGAACAAACAGAAGATGAGCGCGAACTATCAAGTGTCACAGCTCGACACTTGAAGCACTCCAGTTTCCTTCGCTGCTTTGGCCGCCTTTGCAACAGGAGCGCTGTTCGAACTGAGATTACCTATTGGCGAGTCTCTTGCTACCGCATTCATTGCTTCGCCCTTGCGGCGAAGCTGTGACCTTTTTAGTTATAAAATATGCGTTGTCAACGGCGGAAAGACAAGTCAGTCTTGGTACCGTCGACTGCATTGCGCCAGAATGGTTCTAGTGACAGGTGATCGAAGGACAGAGAGAAGAAGGGGAAGGTGGATCTACCAGACATGGTTGCTAAATGCAACAAATTCAATGCGGGGTCGATGTAATCGGCCGATTTGTGCAGTGCTGCCGCATTTTATTGCGCACAAGGAATTAGACCATTCGCATGTTTGCACAGTTTTTGGATAAGACACGTTGTAATGCGTCGATGAAATATAAGAGCAAGCAATGGTCTCGAAAACTCAGACTTGACGTGAACTCAGAGTCACAACAAACACAGTATCATCCTTATTAAAGAGCCAGCCGCTGTGTCCAACAGACAACGCAGAGGAGGAAGAAGCGAAGAAGAAAACGAAAAGAAGAAAGGCCGACTGGTCAACAGAGGCGCAAGACCACTCTGTTACACTGCGGCGCCATTTGCACTTCATTTCCGACAGCCGCGAATCGCCCTGTGTCGGGTTTGACGACATTTGCCACGCGTTGGCGCTGTTCCCTCTCATAAAGCTCACCATAGTAGGCGGGCAGCACTCTACTCGACATCTTTAGAAACATACTAGCAGTCTACTCTGACGTACAGGGACCAGAAGAAACTGGCTTGAATTCCTTCCGGCAAAGCTGGCTTTCCTGCGTTCCATAGGGTTGATTCTCGTAATAGCAAATTGCTGTCTTATTTTTAATTGCACAGAATAATAACGTTAAGAAGGGGAGAGAGAGATAGAGAGACGAAAAGGAGAGGCAGGGAGGTTAACCTGGTACTAGTAACCGGGATGCTACCCTGCACAGGGATGAAGAAATAGGGGTTCGGAAGGGGGACAGAGATAGAGTGGGCGATACAATAAAAATTGCAAATAACCCTTAAATAAGTGTCATAATAGGAAAAATAGAATGAAACACGGACTTGGCTATTCTATGAGCCAAGTCCTAGCCAAGCGAACTCTGAAGATGTGCCGATGGCGCTTGAAGCGAACGTCGTTTTCTCGTGACGCAAGGGATTCGAAATTCAGGATGCTCCCTCAAACTCGCTTGTTGATGATGAGGCCAATATATCTCACACAAACCACACACACACACACAAAGAGAGAAATACTACAACGAAGGCAAAGGGACTGTGGACGTTCGCAGCCTTTGCACTACGGAGAATAAACACGGAAGGCGCTGTGTCGTGAATCATGAGGCATCGACGGTATTGAAGAACTGCGATGGCTGTCGGTGCTGCGTTCGGGAATGAATAAAAATAAAAGCAGAAGTAAGGGACGAGTCACTCCTGCAATCGTACCGGTTTCTTCCTTCCTACTTCGCGACCGTGGGTTTGTAATGATGATGGGCCCATTTGTGCTGACGCTTATGCGCTTTTGTCGAAGCCGTATATTTGCTACATTATTGGTTTCCTACTCAAAATATACATTTCCATTGCATCGTTTGCGGATCTGTGTCATTTTCTCCTGCTACTGTCGCCTGGAGGCTCAAGGATTCTTCACACGGTGCATTTAAGTAAACGTGATCTAGATGTTATATTCAATTCAGGACGCTGAAGATTCAGTAATTTGATGCGTTGTTGAACCACAGATAAAAATAATTACGCGAGGCCACTTGGGTGATCACTGAGTGTTTCTTGACGATGAACTAGGCGTGAAGAAGGAAAATGCACTTCATTTAAAACTTTAAGCTTTTGTTTCTTTATTTGTATAATATCGTTGTGGACGATATAGGATTTGATTAGTGGTACTTGACTAAATATTCATTTAGTTCATTTTAATGAATAAACACGTCGGGCTAGCGCATTATCATTTCTTGACCGACCACGCTGCTAAAACTTACTTTAACGTACGCCGCTGTGGAAAACATTCCAGGGTGACCAGTTGAACACTTTGTCACAAAAGCACGCCCATCGTGGTTGTCCGAAGGTTAGTGCGTTCGCGTGCCGAGGTCACGGATTAAATTCCGGCCGCGGCTCCTGCACTTTAATTGGGCGGATTGAAAGATATATCGTTTACACAAAGCCTTTGGGCACGCTAAAGAATACCAGGTGGTCAAAATGATTATAAAGTACACCAAAGTACCCGTTCGATCTACTTAACTCATAATCTATCAAGGTATAGGCGCGTAACTATAGCCTACTAAGGATGATAAAGCGTCCAAGGACTAACGCAAACATTGAAATATTTGGCCAACACAAGAGGAAATGCGAGCGCTCATTTCAAAATTTTGAAAAGACTGTAACATCGTAAAAACGGGTATTCAAATTAAAAAGACCCAACAAACGCGAGCAAGAACGCAACCCTATTTAAAACAGCAGCCAGCGTAATAGGAAGTAACTATGCTTCCGACACGCTAGATCATCATCCATCATACGTTGGCACGCTTCCCCCGGCGCTGGGAAACCGCTGTGCATGTGGGTCAGTGGCTAATGTATGGCCTGCGGGGTGGCGCGGCCGCCACCGCCCACCAAATATCTCGCGACTTCCTTTCTACCGATTACAACTTTGTCACGGAAGTGCAGACGTATTCATATGTGCAAGCACGATACTGGCCCTGAGAACGTATGCTTCATCTTTATGCAGTACGGGCAATGGCTACGTCATAAAATACGATAAGTCTCAAAACGACGCTCTTTTTCACGAGAAATTGAAACACCCTGTCAGTGCGCACAAGGAGTATAATGACAACACTGCACCCAGCAGCTCACTCGTATAACGACTGCTTCCCTGTATACGCCAACACGACTCGTCTAGTTTATTATGGTGTGCAAAGATTACGAACTCTCATTCGCACAAAGAAATAAAACTGCGTGATTGCTGCCGGAAGCTCACTCTGTTGCGTTATACAAGAAGACGACAGTCCTGCATTCTGTCCATTTATTTCTAATTTCAATGCTTCAACGTTCGAGCGATGCTTCCCATGCAAATTCACGCCTTGTTATTCTCGGCTTGTAACGTGAGATGTTGCGCTGACGCCGCTTTCTTTCATGCTCTTGATAATGGCGGCGGCGCAGCAAAATAGTTCATAATGAGACCAATGAACAACTAATAAATAAAATAATAATTATATCAATTTATATCGAATGTTTCTCTGACTGCAAATTAACTCGGGGCATCCACTATTAACCAGGTTATTTCGCTATCGTACCGCGTTTAGAGCAAGTATACATAATCTTTACTGCTGTTCTCGTCATTTCCTCTGGCCATCCCAGGCGTTGCGGGTTTGGTTGCATCAAAATTGACGGCGAGCGAATGCTAGCGGCAAGCATGCGAAAAAGACAGGCCGGATGCTGTCGTGATAGTTCGCTCCACCTGAACCGTAGCCTCCGAGCGAAGATGCTTGCCCATATCAAGCGATGAAAATTCTGCTTCGTTAGACGTGCCTCTAGGCGACCGGCACGTGCCTGATCAAGCGGCACGTGCCTTCTCAAGAATATATTCGTCTAATATAGCTTACTTTTTTTTCTGAAATTGTGAACAGAATCATTTTCGAATTCAAAACACGATAAAAACTTATCTTTTGCTCTGTATCCAATAATTCACTCTATAAAAACCTGCTAACTTTTGCTCCGTATCTAATAATTCACTCTTCTGTACGATGCACTCGTAAAACGAAATATCAAGTGAATGACATCGCGTATGGCACTATGTGATGTTGTCGCACTGCAGTTCAATCATACGAGTCTGTGAATTTAAATGAACACCGAGCATACGGCTTAAATTAATTTGAATGTTATAATACTAGAACTGTTGCTGCATGGCATGCAACATGAAGCATTCATTGCTACTAATATCACAATAACGCATTTGACAGCTATTTCGACAGATACAATCAATTTTGAAATGCGAACATCTGCAAAATTAGAATACATTGAAATCTGATTGTGTTTTACGCCCTATATTTTGAACAAGACACAAAAACAAGCCTCCGGTTAACTGCTGATCAGCACAGTCACCCCTGAAGAAGAGACCAAGAAACGTATGTGGCTCAGCCAGATTCTGTCGAAATACATTTAAGCATGTATTCGATGCTCTTTGCAAGATTATGCATGTCTGCTGTATTATTTACAAAGCTGACCTGTACATTTTTTTTATGTTGCACATTGTATTGGATAGCCACTTTAGGCTATCGGTCCAAATAATCCCTGTAATTGCATATATCTATTCATGAAAATAAAGTTTCATTCATTCACAAGCTTGAATGACATCGCGTATGGCACTTGTGATGTTGTATACTTCCATGCAATCATTACGATCCAGTCTGTGAATGCAATGAACAACGAGCATGCCGGATTAAATTAATTTGAATTTATATTGCTAGAACTGTCGCTGCATGTGCAAATGAGATTCATTGCTACTAATTTTACAATAACGCATTTTCACAACTACTAGCACAGATACAATATATGACGAAGCGAACATCTGTAAAATTAGAACATATAGGGGAAACGTGATCTGTTTTCAGTCCTTTGAGAGATTAGACAAAAAAAAAGAGCCCCCAGTTTTGTAACAAACAACCAAACAAGTCTATTGTACTATCATTGCGATTTAGGCCTAAGGATGGTCTTGGATTCGTGGCTTTGATTACATCACATGAAATGCTCTATCCTCGCACAGCTCAATGAATTTTGCTCCCGTAACATAGCTGAGGAGGTGTCACTGTTAGACATTGATAAGCGGCTTCGAAAAAATGTTCGTTTTTCGTAACAATCATGTAGTCGGCATACGTTCGTTACTATGTAGAGAATGAATTCTTTTGCACTTTTCGTACAACCAAAAATGAATTGTACAAAGCAAAGCGTGGTGTTTCACGAGTTCTCTATTCCTGTAGTGCCGTTGAACGATGTGGAGATGCTTATTGCGCACCGCATTGTTATATATGAATACCTTCAATGCATTTCATGAGAGCAGACAGCACTACCTTTAGCAAAAGCATGGCTGACTGCAACCGAATACATCACTTAAAGAGAGCCACCCATAGGAGCGGTCCAAGAGAGCGCCATGGGCTATAGAGGGAATGAACGACCGACTGGCAGAAAAGTGCCTTGGGGGAAATCGCCCACCTTGCGCTGTAGCGAAGAATGGTCGACTTGAGCAAGGAGAGAGTGCCATTTCGGAAGGTTCCGCTCCCCTTGGCAGCTAGGTTTCCATTATGAGGTAATTAATGACTCCCGACTGTTCGGAGGTGTTCAGCAGAACACCTCCCCAAACAGAACAAAACACGACAAAGCACAAGTGTGAATGCGGGGTTCCGAATGAAGGGCTAAGAAAGGGTCCTTACTCCAACTTGGGAATGAGTACCGGTTCGCAGGGACTATTGGCGACCACGTTTGGACCATCTTCGCTCTTAGATGAAAACCATCTGAAAAGCTTACAGTCACTGCGGCAATACCCTGTAACGAGAGCTGATGACCATTTACTCTGGAGTGCTGTACAATTAGCAATTCGCTGCTGGTCGGGGCGATTCACTACAGCTCTTTTCCTACAAGCACTCTAGTTAGCCCCGTGTGCCGGTACTCTTCGCCACCTAATTCATACAATGAAGTCGTCATTCTCGCACGCGCTTAGCGCACCGAGACGCCATAGTTTGTGAAGACACACAGAGTAATTAGAGTCGAGCAGTCAAAATCGACATCATAGATTGCATTAAATGAAAGGCGTAATGCGTCTGCGTATGCTATCTTCAAGCTCTTAAGGCTACTTCTTCAACAAGATATCTTCACATGGAGGACATTCCTTTCCGAAACACACGCATCTCTTAGTGACTACCCCTCGACCGGACCCTATATGGATACTTCACGTTGGCATTTGTTGCTCACAGCTCTGACCGGTTGTTGTCACTTTTATTTCTCCGCATGCTGTAGACCATGCTTCCGCTACGCTGAGTCCTTCCAGGCGCTTGATTTCTGCTGTCCGACTGCTTGCTCTGTTTGTGCTTTTGCAATGGACAGTCATAGTCCCTCGAGCACCGAAGTGTCGAAATAATATAAAAGAGAGGACACATAACGGCTACAGTAATTCTTCAGAGGCAGGGCCCGATGCATTTGGAGAACCGAAGTGCATCATAATGGCCCGGAGGCGTGCGCGTTTTATGACGACGTCTGCTACGCTCGCCGATGAGTGGCTGCGGAAATATGATCGTGCATCGTTATGTGCATAAGAGCTGGAACCGTACGATCGTTTACGTAAGTAGCGCGAAGTCGTCGAGAGAGACCTATTGAAATGGAAATGTTGATAGCTTCGGAATAATAAACGTGCCTCCCTCTGTCTGTCGGCACTCCCCACTCCACTGCTTGCTTTTACGCGCTTCAGAAGCTTCTGGCGCCCGGTGCAGGAGGCGATGATGGCCCAAATGACTTTGCCTTGCGTTGCGTGACGCTCTAGTTCTGTGTCCCGCTTAATAGCTTTTTTTTGATAATTGTGCCCTGTAATGTAAACAGTTCAGACACTACGTACGCAGGAAAAACTCAAGCATGATGAACCCCAGTTAACAGAAGACAAAACGAGCGCTCCCTGTGTCTTTCACGTATGTGGTCTCGTATCTGACGATCCTGTATTTCCTACTACGACTTGCCAATTGGCCCCAAACAACGCGCTACTAATCGAATGTTGCTAGGAGCTTTCAGCAAAGATACAGGACAAAGATATTACTTTTTTTCATTGGGAAGGTTGCCTTTAGGCATGGCATAGTTATGCAGCAGATCAAGAGCCGCGTCACACGTAAAAAACAACAAGTTGGTTTTGTGTTTTTTTTTTTAATTTCGAGAGTTTGCCCAACGGCATACATAGTTAAATACACAAGTAGAGGCCGCTTTCGCTATATACATCAACAATGCTAAATGTTGTGATAGGTGAATCAGTATATATATTTAAAGCTTATTCTTATGGACAGCGAGTTACAGAATAAAAGCACTCTTAATGAACACATCCTATGTGAAATATTAAGAAGAACTATTCTGTGATTTAGGAGATCTGGCCAGACATTATGGTGTGACGGGATCCAATACTAGCCACGCATTGTGTACAGCGCTGTATTAGCTTACATATTTAGCTTTTGTGCTCAATTTATGCTTCCTTTAAGTAGCAATTTCTGTTCACTGCAAGATGCAGTAAATACTGAATTCTTGAAAATTTTTTCGCAGCATTCCATACTTTTTCCGATAACTGAAGGCGCCTGTAAGAAGCAGTGAAGGTGGCAGTGATGCGAACTTAAATATACTGAAGTCAAATAAAATTTGGCAGATACCACGTACCGTGGGAATCGATGTAATGCGAAGCATGCGGCTGGAAGGTGACCGTGGCGTAATCTTTTACATTGACCAAGATGTTACCAAATGACGCTAAAGATAGGCGCAGATGGTATACGCGCACACATATGTAGAAAAGTCGCACATGTGTTATACAGGATGCCTCAGCTATCTTTAGCCAGAATTTAAAAATATGCCAACGCACTCAGTAACGAGGCGACAAAATCGATGTTGCTGACTATTGCCTGGACGGTCAGACAATTTTGTGTGATCTGATTAATTGATTAATTAGGCCTACTTTAAATAACTAACTTCGAAGCAACGAAGCTGAGCCAAAAATTCCACTGAGAAAATTGTAGATCCCTTTGCAAAACATCCGATAAGACAGTTTCTAACTTTCCATCTATTAAGTGTTAATGTTTTTCTGCTTAAAACAGATGCCCACGAAAAACAAAAAAATACCACGTGACATGCCCGCTTGCGCGCCAGTGCGCACGACGGTTCTGGTGCTCCTTAAAGGGGCCCTGCAACACTTTTTCAGCATGGCCAGAAAACACTGCCGATCGGTAGTCGAGGATCCCGAGAAACACGCGAGCCAACCATTATAGCGCAGCACGCGGCCCTGAGATTTACAATAAATTCCCAAAGTCAGAATAAAAGCGATTCTTCTTCTTTCGACAAAAAATTGTGCTTACGGCGTCACAGGCAGGTTCCACGCCATTGGCTAATCCGAACATGGCGCACTCGAAAGTTACTGCGGCTGCCGCAAGAGGCCGCCCCTAAATCGCACTGAAAGTACGCCACGCGTTCGAAGAAAACAAAAAAAAAAGAAAAATGTGTTCGAGGTCAGGAGGCGTGCGTGACGTACCTTCTTCCCCTGTATTCTCGCTCCCTGTTTAGCTTCAGCGCTTTCGTCGGGGCGAGAGAAGAGAGAAAGCAATTACAGCGTGCGACAAATGTTTGTTACTGCTGCTCGTACTGGACGGATTCTAAAAATGTTTGCGGCGTTCGATTCGTGAGGCAACAAGTTCCTTTAGTGAAGCCATTCCATTGCTACTTGGAAAAGTGTTGCAGGGCCCTTTAACTTTCTGCATGCAAACAGCCCTAGCATTTTCCCGGTTGTGCTGCCTCGACAGGGCAGCGACGATAGTGGTGCCTGTGCGACGGACACGTTTTGCTAGCGGCAGCACAAGCGATAACTGCTGCGTCTGCTTATCGCTGTGATGAACCAGCGCGAAGGAAGCATATCGTTTATACGCGAAACGTTAGGGAGCACTACAGACACGGCGTGCATGGGCGCGCAAGCAGGCATGTCACCTGGCATTTCTTTATGGTCAGGCAATTTATGCTTAGACGGCTACCAATTGAAAGGGCTTAGGAACGGTGGCACGCGAGACGAGTTTTTCTGTTAATGATTACAATTGTTGGGGTTTACCGTCCCAAAACCACGATAGGATTATGAGAGACGCCGTGGTCGGGGGCTTCGGAACTTTTGACCTCCTGGAGTTCTTTAACGTGCCCCAAATTCTAAGTACACAGGCATCAAGCATTTGAGCCTCCATCAAAAAAGCGGCCGCCACGGCCGGGATTAGATTCTGCGACCTGCGGGTCAGCATTCGAGCACCATAACCACTAGACCACCGCGGCGGGTAGTTTTTCTGTTAGAATATACGGAAAAAACAATCGACCGAAAGGCTCGTTTTGCTGAACACAACTATGTCAGAGCAGCGATACAGAAGCAGACGGAAGCTTAATCATGCTATTTGTGGTTTTAATTGAAGTGCAATACTTATGAGATGAGGAGAAACTACAGTGGACGAAAAATATGCATTGCCGCCTATGGGAAACGAACGCACAACCTCCATATTACGCGGAGGTTGGGGCGATACGTGGGTTGGGCATCCGCAAGCGGCAAGTTGTTCTTTATTTTCCTTTATTTTATGCTTACTAAACTTCCACTAAACTAAAAGTAACGCGACATATGATTTTTGCTGTTCTGTATACCTATTGCCTTCACATAGATCTCCTAGCATATAATCGTTTAGGTTTTTAAAAGAGCAATAATTCAGTTTTACAAGCCGTTAGCCACCTGGAATACTACCTCTTTACCGGGCGAAAGGCTGCAAGCAATCTTTCCTACGAGACCATTTGGTTTAAGTAGATGTTCTTTTTACGTGTGCGACTTACTGATAGCTAGGTTAATAATTATTATGATTAAGGGGTGGTTAGATATTATTACGCGTGATAGAAAAACACAAAACTAAGGAAACAGTGAATTTCTCTTTTTTTTTCTGCGCCCAGTGGGCTACAAGTAGATGATTTGGTGCAAATGATTATGCCCGACTCAATGGCTTGGACTTGCTCCCACGGTTTTGAAAGCTGCGAGATGGACGCAGCTCTGTCAGAACATAGCAGTCGAAATTTTAGTAACATTTTGCTGAAATGTGCATCTCCTAGGTAAAGGTTCAATTAACATATTCCTTCCTTCGTACCTACCAAGTTTGCCTAATTTTTCACGTTTATTTTTTGTAGTATATCAAAAGAAATGTTTAGGTATATTCAGTTCAGGATTACAGAAGGAAGATAGCAAGGAAAGGCAACGAACAATTCCGAATCGTTAGCAGAGGAACAAACAACGCGAAGAGGCATTTTGTTGGACGGGAGACAGTGACAGAAGAGCTTGGTGATAAAAGGCGACATCGGGAGCGGAAAGCACAACAAACTAATACGAAATCGATGACCCATGTCGACGGAGTCTTAGTTTTCGCGCTACGTCTATGTTTCTGCGTGCGTATACTTGCAGCTATATAGAGCGAAGTGTATCTACGCTGACCAACGGTGACGCCACTGTGAGCCAAAGATCGGCATCCAACGACACTCGTTTAGAGCATTCGTTTGGGGCTTGGCGCACTGCGTTTCACTCAAGCACAGGGTGTGCCGTTAGCGTTTCTGTCCTCAAGTGTCCGTTAAAGCCCGGCGCACACATCAGCGGAATCACTGAGGCGGTCCTCTGGGACATGTGATCGGGAAGGCAAAGAAGAAGGGCTCAGGCCAGAACGGAGGAGGGAATGCCGCTACGATGGTCAGAGGGGGGGAAATGCGAAAGACACGCATCAGCACTACCTAAATAGCTACTGAAAGTTGCTTGAAAACATAGCATCGTCTTTACAAGCGGCTCGAGGAACTTTGCTTAATCAAGAAGACCACAGTCACACTTGTGTACTCTTCGCGTGTGCGTAAAATCAGCTTTCAGCTTCTAAGGTAACATTAGAGTAAAACGAAGCGCTTTCTTTGCCTAGCGTCGCTAGCATTGTGTGCTTACTGCTTCATCAGTGATGCTTTTGAATAAATATATGTGTATGTAACATAAGTCAGTCTGTCTGTCTCTCTCTCTGTGGTGCGTGCGTATGCGTGTGCGTGTATATGTGTGTGCGTGCGTGCGTGCGTGTGTGCGCATGCGAACGTGTATGTGTGTGTGTGGGCGCGTGCGTGCGTGCGTCAGAGCCTTAATTACGTGACTGCGTAGTTTCCCTTCATTGGGCGGGTATGGTCATGCAAATTCTTAACAAGGGTAGCGCCTATAAACGCACACAGTTCAGTAAATGATCCCGTTGAGGAGAGAATGTGGACACGAAGCATGCAACGTAGAAAATGTGGCCAGAATTTCGCCTGTAAATGATACATTGCCACAGTAACACAAGTAGTGTGGTGAAAACAACACGAAGAGAAAAACCCTTCACGGTGCGCTTCAATAAGAATTACGCTCGTAAAGGTTGCACTGCCACAGCATGACGAATTCGGTGGTGAAAACTACGCAAAGGTTCAAACTTCTTATAGAGCTCCTCACAAGAAATTAGGTCAGCGTCGACCTAGTGGTGCCAAACCTGAAAGAAATACAGAGCTGGGTGGCCTCCTTTGTTTCTCTTTATTTTTCTTTCATTCTTCATGTATTCCTTGCTTGTTTTTCTATTCTTTCTATTTTCTCTATATCTTCTTTCTCTCTGTTTATTCTATTTGTTTCTCTTTCTGTCTATATATTTCTCTCTCTTTCATTCTATCTGTTTCTGTCTTTCTTTGTCTTTCTGTTTTTCTTCAATTTCTTTCGCTTTATTTCTCTCTCCCTTCTCTGCTATGGTTTACTCTTCCCTCCTCATTTCCCTCCTCCTCCTCCTCCTCCTCCTCCTCCTCCTCACCACCACTCCCCTTCTCATGCAGAAGATGAAAAGAAGGACAGAGAGGAAGAAGACGAATATAGCGCATGCCGGTTGAGGATGACGATAGTTTTCTGCTCGTATTCACAACTGATGGCTCGCATACGCGCTCCTCTGTTAAAAAGTATGCCTGCAAAGGATGCACAGCAACAATAAGATCAATTGTGAGGAAAAGACGAAACAACTCGACAAGTTTTTTGTAAAGCTATCCCACGACACTTTGTCTGTAAAGGTTACGCCGCCACAGCAAGGTTACGTTTGTGGAGAAGGCCAAACAAGAAGGAAAGAGAGAGAAACAAGGTGTGGAGTTTTCTATTGAGCTTCCGAACGTGTTTCTACAACGCAAATAAGCAAACAGATGATCTGAGCCGCTTAAAATTGAAGCTAAAGATCATGTACCGTTCTTCCGAAGGCTTGTTTTGTGCTCCATGATGTTTTGCGTCCGGCACGTCTCCTTCACAACCAAGGCGGCTGCAGCACACAAAAAGCCAATATTTTCCGAAACATGTGAGTGGTACCATAGAAACACGGAACACGCTGAATATCTATGACTGTACACCATTTCAGTAATATTTTTTTTCTTCTCTTACGAACATTGGTTTAATTCATAAGATATGAGGTGATCATCTCAGTGCCTTTATAGTTATCTCACATACAAATACCATGATCAGATATTTTTTTCCTCTTCTTAAGGGACATTCATCCTCAAGGGCTTTGTGTACGACGACCACTAAATTTAAACATAGTAGCTTAAACTAGCAAACCGGCTGGCGTATGCGTTGTCCGATCCCTCAGCCTTGAAGGATTTTGTGTCTTCTCTCTCTTGCTCTGTTAAACACGTGTCTGGGCTCATTAAGCACTATTATTAACATGAATATTTCATATAATATTTATTTACAAAAAGAGGAACAGTATGCCGCAGTCTCCTAAGTGAAGTTTACCAAAGCAGATGATACTATAATAAATGTGCTAACTTGTTTTGGTCCAGTGTATCTTTTATTAGTATACGAGAATTTCGCATTAGTGTTCACATTGGGTTTTCTGCAACACCCATGACGTGATGGGCAAAACCCTTACCCGGAACATACCTTCCCGTCTGCGCCAAGTTGACACGTGCAGTAGAGTAGAGTAGTCTAATAATGTGTTTACTGCTCACCAAAATAATGCGCACATTGCGACATGTCCATGCGTCTTCCGAAATTTCCTGTCCTTCAACAGCCAAGCTAATAGGGCGCAATGTATGCAACTGTCCAAAACGCACTATGCAGATCTCCACAGCGTGTGAGCGTGTCGTCTACAAATAGGACCGACAACAAGGTGCATCACGAAAGGACGTAATTATTCATGGTAATTATATGCAGATGAAAGAAACAGATGGTAAAGGCGATGGTCCGACGTTTGATCCCCGGACCAGGACTAATTTTTTGGCAACTAAGACGCTTTCTTTTTGTGAAAACCGTATGGATTTCCTTATGGTTTCATGCTACAAATGGGTGGTTGTCAATTTCTCTTTCTTAACTTTTCGCCACCTTTCGGGATTTCACAGAACTGATTTGCAAGTATGCAGAATGATTCAATACTAGAACACGCAGTATAACTTAGGCGCGAGCGGCGCTGGTGCCCACACAAGCATCCGGGAACGCTAGAGCTTGTGAACACAAATATGCGCATAAAACCATGCACACACGCGCTCAAAAAAACCAACTTGAACGTAACGGCTTCTAGCGATCTTCAAGCATTTTCTAACGCTTTTTTATGAAGTTGACGTTGCCTAATGATATTGTATAGTAGAAAGGCGCGCGCTACCGAAAGTTCCACTTTCAATGGAAAAGCGCACAGCAGAGGATAGCACAGCTGAAACGATAACTCGTGGAAAACATGGGCGACGTCAAAGCTACGTGACTGCAGCTGCAGTCATCGGCCAATGACCTTTCCTCTTTTGTGGAGGAAGCCTCTGCTTTTCGTCACGTTATTTTCGATGGTGAAGGTATCTAAATTTTCACCCACAAATGATACAATGGGCGTCGGAATGAACAAGGAAGCTGAGACGCAGCCTCAAAACGCCGGAAAACCTGCGCTGACTGAAGATGCGATTGAAAGTTGTTTCCATCACGAACGAAAAGCGTGGAGATCTCTTTTCGACTCTGGATAGGCGTGAGTCCTTTGATAAACGAAACGTCAACAACTAAGTCCTTCCTCTAGGTACAAAAGCTTGTTTTCCTAACGCTGCCTGTGGATCCCTTGAAAAGAGGGATGATAAAAAAAAGTTAAATTTTACAAAAAAAAAACAACTTTCGTCTGCAAACGGTACATAATAAGGAAAATAAAATTTTATATAAACACACACCGCATAAAGTTCCGACAGCAAAGCAGAGGCAGACAGGCAAATAGGCGAAAAAATGCTGAGGTGGAGAAGCAGCGGTAAAGGTATGAAGTATTACTGAGATCTTCGCATCTTTCTATGCAAATTCATTAATTTTCCTGATCAAAATAACGCAGCGGTGGCTACGTGGTAGAGCGTCCGCTTCCAATGCGGTAGGTCCCGTGTTCGATTCCCAGTGCCGACCGGAAACCAAACAATTTTCCTAATGGGCAGAGTAGTACACCGACCTGGCGCTCGGTTGCTGTGGTGGCTCCATAAGGTTCTGCAAAGGCCTCTGGGCACTCCTTAACCCACCGCAGCCTTGGTGAAATAGTCGAGCGTCCGCCGCTGCGGTGGGAGGCAGAGAATTGCTACCGCCGGGTACCTACCGGCAAAATAGGTACAAGCGCACTCCCGGCCTGGTGTTCGGCAGAACGAAGTTTATAGTCGCTTGAGAGGGCGCCCACCCTGTGGGAAATTGGCGGCATGTGACCACCAGATCTAAAATTAAGGCCATCCTCCTTTTTTTTGCGTATTCAACTATTCGGGTACCGTTACCGATCGAAGTGCGTGAAACTTGGAAAGTAACATCCGTGTTCGGCGTGTAAAGAAGAACGTAATTTAATTACAGGATGTAGGCTATAAGACCAACATTCTTAGTCACGTAGAAAATGACGTTGCAAGAAATGCCCGTTCTATAAGCTTTGGAGCCTTTTGGATTTTTGCATGCTTGCTAAGGTGCGGGCACAATCACCATTTTGCCAATCCGCATGACGCGTGGAAGAAACAGCGAAACGAAATTCAACATAACCTGAACGATGTTATCTCACATTTTCCTTGGCAAGGCCGCCGAATCCTTATCATCCTTGACTGGCCGAAAGTATCGCTTTCAAGAAGACCAACCCTGGAGCCCTGGAGCTTTGCAGCGCACTCACTCGAAGTTTTTCACTTGTTCGCTTTCCATGCCACTGAATCTAGCGGCGATACCAAGCCTGATTATTGCCCCCTACACTGTAAACCACTTTACACCCGTATGGGTGTAACTTGGTGTCTATAACTCACACCCCTACACCCCAAAAAATAGGTGTACCAAGCAGGATTACACCTATACAATGGGTGTAATTTCAAACTTTCACCCAATGGGTGTGGTTGGGTGTAAAAGCATATTACACCCAAATGAAAAAAAGGGTGTAGGGTGTAAAAACACATTACACCCAAACGAGAAAAAGGGCGTTAGGGTGTTTATGCACAATTACACCCAAACACCCAGGCAAAAATTTCCATAATTCGTGTGATTCCCCCCTCCAAGTTGGCTCCCATTGAAACGCTAGAAAGCTTACCCTTTAGCCAGTCCTTTCAAGGGTGCATGACCTATTATAGTGGCTCCTGCCACAGAAGGAAAATGCTGGCAGCAGCACTGATTTTATGGTGCATATGAAGCACGGCATATATGGCCCTTACATATACAGTGCAATCGTGACTGAATACAAAGTCATTACCTAAAATGTGTTGACACACATTGCAAGATGTTCACACAGTTATCCAATAGTACAAAATAAAGCCAAGCTTTTATAAACACAAAGCTCGTACATCCGAGACAAATTCTACAGTATTCAATGACCTTTCTCGAGTGTGCGGAGCGGCATCGCGTATGCCGCCAAACAAGGAGCACAAATGACATGGAGCACAAATGACCAAGGCGTTTGTGTCAAAATATGAAGCAAGGGCGTTATTTCCACTTCATAATGAGGAATTCAATTTAACATGCTTCATTGTAACACAGGCGTATAGTGCAGTATGGGTCTTAGAACAAGCTACACCCGTGCGAGTGGGGTGTAATAGATGAAACCGCCCTCGAAAAGGTAGCAGTTACAGGGAGAAGCACAAATGAACCTTCTTCCCTGTCAGCCCCCTTGGGGCACTACAGACACCTGGTCCCTTCGGGCGCACCCCAGCATGAATTTTCCCGCTGTAGTTGCCCTTCCTAAGAAGGGAAATATTGGCGCCACTTCTTATACCTGCACTTATGCAGTTGATAAAATAAGGTGCCATCGTCTTAAATGGGCTGCATAACATCAGTGTATGTGTTTGAAATCAACAGGAACACACAAGGTACGGTCTGGTCGTTCTCCTGTTAAAGAAATAGTTCAGAAATGTGCAATTCCTTGATGAGAAAGTGGACTGATAAATTTTCAAAATTCCAGCAGTGCCCACACCATTGTGCCTGTTGTCGACTTTCTTAGTAGGGTAAACATTGTCATCACACAGCTGTAGCTGATACACGAGCTGGGTATCAATGCTCCGTGACAACTCACGCAACATTTTAAGGACTCAGAATGTCGTTTTCCACAGCAGGCCTCCATATTATCTCTTTTCTGGGAAAGTACATGAGTGAAGTAGAAAACTGTGCACATTGCTGGAATTATGAAATCTTTCCCACTTTCTCAAATGCAATGGATTGTGGCTCCAACACAAAAAAGTGAGCAATCGGGCCATGACGCGCACGTTGCAGCGCATGCTGAATGCGGTAATATGCAGGAAATGCATGCGAATAGAGACGTTATGACCACGACAGCCCTGCAGAAGCATTACCTACATAACAACAGTTCAATCAAATTTTACACGGGCATGTTCAGAGAAATTTAAAGATTATCCCTTTCCAAGCAAAGACAACAGAATCATTGGTAATTGAATAAAACGAGTATTTATTTCCTTTAAAAATATTGACAAAACTTAAAGCTTGTCATATAGCTCAAAAATAAATTTTAAAACAATATTCGATGCAATGATTTCACTGACAAGTACTGGCAGTTTTGTTAAGCAAAAGTTTCAATAGCAAAATATCTCAATTATTAAAACTACTACAAAAAAGTCACAAACTCCTTTGAATATAAAAACTAAGCCAATAACCCACAAATTGGAATGACCTGTGAGAACATGTTGAAATCGGCAGAGACAATATGGCTTGTATTAAAATGTCACAAGAAAATGAGCAAGAAATTGAAATGAAATACTAGTACCGCCATAGTACTCGTTTCTCTATAATGTAAAACAAATAACTAAACTACTCGTTACCATATGAAAATATAACTTTATGGCTTAAGCTCGAGTTAATCACAGGTGGCGACATACTTTAAGCAGAAGCTAAGGCCTATTTTCTAGGCTTTCTTGAAAATGTTCAGGAGCTTTACTACTTGTGTCCTCGGAGTCATTACCCACTGGCCAAGAAGGAGCCATTCAACAGCGACGAGAACGTTGAACGCCTTGTGATGGCAGTCGATATTTAACAGCCAATGTGCTGCCATGAGTGCAGCTACTCATTCTTCGGCATTGGACCCACTGAAGAGCAGTTCTTTGTCCACATGGAGGAAAAGCTTGCTTGCATAGGGAAGATCGGGGCCATCGTACACAATGCAAGGTGTTATTGGAACGCTCGCTCCCTGTATGATAAAAAATAAAAAAGATCATTGTCTGGAAAGCGCTACGCAGACTTCAATTATTTGTTTCAGTAAATAACAGTTTCTGTACCGTGTACTATTGTGAGTAATATGAGCTCGAACATGAGAGCACGTGGAAAATAGCCTTAAAACTGAGATAGGGTGATACGTGGATGGCGCTGCCGAAACTGGAGGGGAGAGGGGGGGCGCTGTTCCGCTGACTGTTGGTACTCCCGCCTCGTTAGCGTTGCTGCGAGATGTCGGCTGATTGCGTGCCAATGACCGCTAGCAATGATAACAAAATAAATAAATGAGGCGCAGCAAAATCCTCAGCCGACACCACCGAGATACCGATGCGCAAGCATGGCCTGCGCATCGTGGCAGGCTACGTCACAGCCGATATCTCAGCAGCTACCTTGTCTGATGTGGCTGTTCGCGTTGATGGGAATTCATATCACCGCTAGCGGCCACGGACACTCTCTAAGATGCCGTTTCGCATCAACAATATCGAAGCGGGAGGGTCAACAGCTAGTGGAAGCGCGGCGCCTTTTCCGCTTTGTTTCCGACAGCCGCCGCTGCTAGAGTTACTGTATATGCTACCTGTAGGTAGCAGAGTTGCGCATCTGTCTTCCAAACGCCGCTAGCAACCACGCATTGCGGAGAAGCTTGCGCTCGGGCCAATTTTTGTATTTCTCGACGCCGCCGCTGCAGCGAAATGAATTAACACTATTCATCGACAGCCAATGTTTATCGCCGATCTTCGACACGCGAGATATGTTAATCGCCGACACGGTAGGCATGTCGCCTGCACAAACGGAGTGCGACTTCACCGCATAGCGTTGGTTGCTAGCCGGACCTATGCGCAACTCTGCTACCAAAAGGTAGCATATACAGAGACTCTAGCCGCTGCGAATCAGCCGACGTAAGGTTCAAGGCTGTTCGCCACGCGCTCGCGTGTTCGAGCTCATATTGTTCACGAAAGTACCATCCAAAAATGAAGCTCATAACATGGCCCATATGGAACTGGAGAGAATTAACAGCTTTTCTACGTGCAATTAGCTTGTTTGGGAAAGAGAAAGTACTATTTGACAAATATCATCCGCATTTTTAAAGAAAAAGGAGCATTCTTTAGTGGCATGAAGGATTCCTGCACAGCGATAAAAAGCATATAAAACAAAACTCTGCACAAGGACTTCTCTTCAAGGCTGCAAGTTGCAGCCTTGAATGTCTTATAAATCTTATAATCAAATGTCTTATAAATCATTAGGCTTGTCTTTTACCAAATAATATCATTGGAGGTGGTCGTACAAACTGCGTTTTTTAATGTTTGTACATGTAAAAGTATTTAGCGAAGTTACAACGCCAAAGCGAGGCGAGGCGCATATAACTCTTAATAACCACAACAAAATAATGAAAGCTAGACATAATGGAAACAAATAGAACAAAATAAATTGTGCTCGAACGCGGGCACTCAGGCGTACGCACGAAGGGGGGGGGCGCACCCCCCTAGTCAATTCAGACAGAGGGGGGGGGGCGCAAAGTCTGCCCCCTACTTTGACTTTGTAGTAAGGCGGGGGGAAGGGGGCAGCGATTAAAGGGGTGGTGCCATCAAATTTCGAGGCTATAACAAGCCTGTTGTGGGTTTCCTCTGTATGCAAGGACATTCCACACGAAGGGTCGGACACAGCAAACGTTTAGAATATATTTTAATTCACTTCCAAAGTGTGCCTAAATGCCCATTCTCCCGATCGAAACCCATCGCTAGCGCGCCAACACTGACGTAGATCTGTAGGATGGGCAACGAAAGTTGTAGTGACGTCACACCAAATCTGCTGTAGTAACGTGGGTGACCTCCGGACCTGCGCCACTTCCGCAACGTACGTACCGGCTGCAGTGAACTAGAATATATTTTAGTTCACTATAGTACCGGCAAAGCATCGATAGCTACATCACTCGCCGAGTTTCCATCGCTTCCTGGCTAAGTACGTCACAGCCTTGTGTGGTCACGTGACCACGCCTCCTACACTTCTACGTCACTGCCCAACCTCGGCGCCCAGAAACCGAAACCGAAAGTTTTCCGCATCAAAAGGTGATATTAAATTATTTAGCGAGAATACATGAATCTTGGTGCGTGCATCATGCTTCCTTGAGCTATAGGAAACGCTTGCAGCAAAGAACGCGCAAGCCACAAATTTGGTGGCACCACCCCTTTAACCTTCCTACTTCCCTCCCCCCTGATGGGGAACCCTGCGCACGTCTAAGTGCACACTGATGCTCGAACTAGCGCTTGCACAGTTCAGGTAGTTAAGGCGATTCGGCCACACACAGACATGAAAAATTCATTCGAACACAAGTCAAGTTTAACGAACGGCTCCCCGTGCACGGGTGCCGGCATTATCAAGGAAACCTATGTTACGGATGAATTAAAACGTCGGTACGAATTTAACGAAACGGAATATACCAGCACTAAGGCGAGCTTCGCGCGGCGTACCTAAAACGAAGCAACATGCTGCGTTAAAATGACCCACACGCATCAACCCGAGCATCACGGTAGTTTTAGCGCACAAAACGAACACGGACGGAAAAGAACGACGCGGACACCACGTCGTTGTTTTCTGTCCTGTTTTTTTTTCTTTCTTGTGCGAAAAAAATGCATTTGAATTACCAACAGGCCGAAGCATACGCGCCTTAGACACGCTTGACGCTTAGAGGTAACAGGCGCCGTCACAACCCAACTATTCTTAAATCAAAATAGTGGTTCATCGAGAGCAGGGCCCCCTTCCAACACCACCGCCGACAGGAGGGCACCGCCACAACTGCGTTCAAATCCCCCACCGAATCACAGCCGCGCATGCGCACACTGCTTTCAACACCAAACAAAGCAAAGCTTGCCCGCGCCTAATGTCACACAACTTTGCCTTCATCCCGACGAAACAATACACTCACATATGCTCGCTACGTTAACAAATGCTCACCGATCGTCAACCAGTTAAGAAAAGCTTAGTTAACGGCATTAGATCGCGCTCTCGGAGTTAACAAAGCGCTGGCCGTAGCAACGTGATAGTGGTTACATACTGTTTCAGTTCGAGTGCTCCACAATATGAAGCTGCAGGTCTCCCTTTGAGTATAGTGCATCTTCGTAATAAGCAGCACTGGCAGAAGGTAAAGGACGAGCACACAGCGCACGCGCACTTCAAACAACCGAAACACACCGATTGCAAAACTCGACCGATCGGGAGGCGATGCACAACACACGCAGAAAACGATGGAGTCCGGCGGCGTGTCTGAGCGCGTTGCTTAGGTCACGTGGTGATAGAGCTGTTCCGCGCGCTGCGCACGCGCGGCGGCTGCGCCGGCAGAGGAGGTGGCGCCCCGGCCGTTGTTGGGTCGCGTGGGCGCAGCTTTCTTTCTGCGGCAGTGTTATGTTTTGTTATGCTTTACACAGTGTATTCGAATCGCAGTAAGCATTGTGACGACACAGTAAGGGCTGCTTGACTACAAGCAGGGCTTAAAGTCTCCCTTCACTGGAGGGGGGGCCCTCACAAAGCGGCAATATATATGTATATATATAATCTCAAAGAAAAGATCGCCTAGCAGCGATCTTTTCGCCGCTAAACTGGTGCTGCTGTGGTCTCAGCGGCTCTGCTACGCGCAGCAGGGGCAACCCCCCCTTGGCTACGCCCCTGACACGCAGATCGTGGCTTGTTGGAACGCGGTGCGAGCTGTCATAGCGAAGAATAAACGCAGGATTTCTCGATATATCGGTCAAGATCCACTTTCGCGGTCGTATTATCCAGTTTTGGCAAAAATGTGATGGTATTAAACTCATGAAAATGCATTATTTTCAAGGGATGTTGGCAGGAAATAAAAACGAAAACGTATTAGGCTAAAAATCGTATTATGCAGAATCGTGTCAACGAGATTTCACTGTATACGTATGCTATAGATTAAGCGTTAGGAGAGGTGTTTGCGATGATCACAGAGCAGTGAAGCCAACTGTCTCTAAACTGAACAAATGCATATGAATGCTAAACAAATACATATATTATTCCGAATGTATTTCGGGCATTCATTGAACGTGTCAATCCAATCAAGCAATAAATGAAGTTATTTTGGAAATGATTTCTCAAAAATAAATTTGGATGTAAAGGCTTAAATATATGTGAGCTCAAAATAAGTAACATCAGTTGACTCACTGCATTCAGAACCTCAGGCACGACAATGCTATATTTTATTTTCACTACCACTTGCCTAATAAAGCAGGCGAAATACATGCGTCTTTGCAATTACATCAGGCTTGTGAAGCACAACTAAAAGAATGAAAATTCAGTGGCAAGCTTAGCAGACCAAGGTGAACCATTACTGATTCACGAGCAGGTAGCTTCACACTCAGGTGCCTCGTGAAACAGTATCCTGTGCCAAGACGCTCTGTCGAACAGCGTGGTGACCCGTGGTTTCAGGAGGCGTTGCCCGTGGTGTTCAATGTCTCAGTTAATTGCATTCAGCAGTACAACGATACCTGTTTACACCTACGGGTCAATTCACTGCGTGAATTTACCCATAGGTGTAAAATCCAAAGAACACCCATGGGTGTTTAACAGAACATACACCCATTGTACACCCAAAAATGAAAAAAGGGTGTGCGAAGGGTGTGCAAAGAAGACATTATACCCTTTCGGATAATATTGACAGAAAAAAAGGGTGTACGATAGGTGTTTTACCGCAAATACACCTATAAGGGTGTGAAACGGTTTGCAGTGTAGTGCATGCGGAAGCGGCGTTGCGTAGTCAAGGTGATGTATTTCCCATTCACTCTTTCTCCCAGCGGGAAACAAATAGCTCAGGGGCACGCTACACTGTAAACCATATTACACCCATATAGGTGTTTTTGGTGTCTATAACTCACATCCTTACACCCCACGAAAAGGGCGTAACACGCAGGATTACACCCTTCTTACGGGCGTTCTTCACGGACTTACACCCTTTGTGCATCAATTTTCAAGGGTGTAATATGAAAACTACACCCTCATGGCAAAAGTGAAATGGGGTGTTTAAGCCAGCATACACCCTAACACCCTTCCAAAAATAATTTAATAATAATGATTGTTGGGATTTAACGTCCCAAAACCACGATATGATTATGAGAGACGCCGTAGTGGAGGGCTCCGGAAATTTCGACCACCTGGGGTGCACCTAAATCAAAGTACACGGGCCTCAAACATTCTTGCTTTCATCGAAAATGCGGCCCCCGCAGCCGGGATTCGATCCCGCGAACTGCGGGTCAGCATTCGAGCACCATAACTAGGCCACCATGGCGGGTCGCTTTCAAAAATATAAATAAAGCGGTTACACCCGCCCCCTTTCCTCCTTTTCTTCTGAAGCACTATAAATCAAATCACATAGCTAGTTCTTCCAGGGTAGAATTATAGCTATAATTCACACTCTTAAAAAAATCGCGTGACCCTCGCTCCATTAAGAGAGAATCGGCGACAACAGAAGGCTGATGCAGAGGATTTACATACATTACATTGATAGTGCACGTTAACGGGTATGCGATACACGTAGCACACACTCACTTAATTCAATACACAATTCATTCATACATATACAACCTATGGTACACACTCACTCAATTCAATACAGAATTCACTCATACGCATACAACCCATGAGATGAACAAGTCACTACAGCCGCGTATATAAACAGACCCGTTAACACATACCCTAATAGAAAGCGTGGCGCTTATATAGTCAGTGAATTACGAACAACCCTTGTCGGTCAAGTGATGCGTCATTTTTCTTCAACTCTTCACATTTCATGGCTGCATCACAAGGTACGCAGACATTATCATATTGTAGCTATCACTTGGCCAAGCACATTTTTTAGTCTAAAGTTGCATAATATTGAATGTTATAATTACAGATTTGATTAAGTTCATGTTAAAACGACCACCTTCACAAAACTGTATAGGTGTAACATTTCAAGAAACACCCCAACACCCTACCAGTTATTTAGGGTGTTATATTTGAACATATCCCCTTCATGCACCCTTATTTCAAATAAGGGCGTTCAAAGGGCGTTTGTGTTGTATCTACACCCTTTGAATAAAAAATTGTCAGAAATAAGGGTGTACAAAGGGTGTTTCAGTGATTGAAACACCCATATGGGTGTGAAAAGGTTTACAGTGTACTTCAGAACGGGTGGTACTTGCAGTGCCGCATACGCGTCTTCGAGCAATTTGTTTTTCTTCAGTACGGTAGTTTGAAGCATTTGTTACGCAGGTGTATCTGCAGATCTGGATAGAACAACGATGCTTGCACGATCCATAGGCATGTAACTAACTCGCAAAATATAGTGTTGGCCGCTTGGGAATCGCAATAAAATGTTCAGTGCGTAAGCTCGGGTGTACAATATATTTCAGCTGTGCTATATATTTTTTAAGGGTTGTGTTCCTAGACATATTCAACCCATTTTAGGAAACGCCGTCCGATGGCAATGATTTTGATGACAACGACAATTTTTCACAGAACTTAAACTATCGTATTTACTCAGGTACTGTGAGCTTTCGGCATAGTTGAGTAACGTTTGGTTAAATTGTTGACTAAGTGTTCACTAAATTATAGTTAGCGTCGCACAGCGTTGGCTCATGGTGTCTAATAGTCTTTATAAGCAGTTATAGGTACAACGTTGTCTTTATGCGTTCTCAACGTAATGATTAATTTGACAGGAAATTTTAAATATACTTAATCCCGTATAGGTAGAGCTACCTGCTGTGCCTGCGATAGTGCTTATAGAGTTTTTTTTTATTACTAAGCAGTTTCAAACACAGCCGTGGCTCCACGGTAGAACGCCTACTTGTCACGCAGAAGGCCTGGGTTTTGTTCTCATTCGGACCGAATATTTTTCTATTATTCGACTATTTGCATCTATCTCGAATTGTCACTCACGGACAATGCTGATTTTTCGCTCGCAACCAACGACGCTGACACGGACGCCAGAATTTCTGCGAAACGAGCTCTTGAACGCTATCGCGTTACTATACGGGATAACAAGGACAGTCCAGCCTATTGGCATAAAGCTTAAAGAGGCGGTATAATTATAACGTGAAGCAAAGGACAACTGAAAAAGAGAGAAGAAAAAAAAAGTGAAGACGGGGAGTATAAGAAAACGTAAATCCAGTTGACTACTCTGTGCTTGGAAAATGGAAGAAAGAGATGACAAGGAATATGGGATGTAACAGCGAGAGAGTGCGACTCGCGCTCACGCTTCTAAGGGCACATCAAGTGTGGATGTGGTCGCAGAGATCTGCAGAATTTAAACACAGTTACAAAGGCACCGTTTCTTTTTGTGCCATCGGTACACTCGACGAGGTGACAATGACGGGCCTTATTTTCTAGGTGGGCTTCATTATGTCACAACGCAGAGGTAAGTAGCAAAACGAAAGATTATAAAGAACAGGCGATTCAAGAAAAAAATGACGAGGAGCAAGGACCGTGTCGATAACACAGTCCAGACTCGGTAGCCAGGACAACTTCACAGCTTTCTCTCACTTTTTATTGGTGCTTAGTGTTTCCTGCGTACATTTAGTGGCGCTTTTTGTGCTCATCCACGAGAAAGGACACGGCTGCCAGTGTAATCTATATAGCGACAAAGAGCTTTAAACAACAGTAACAGAGGCGGAGACGATTTAATGGATAGCAGATATGAAAAAAAAATTGCCATGGGTAATTACCGAAAGCGCAAAAACGAAATAAGGAGGGATACATTTTATCATAACTCAAAGACTAGGGCTCTAGTGTACGAAGCGAGGTCGGGTTGCCTTAAAGTGCGTAGCGATAAAGCGGTATTCAGTAAAAAAGATAAAGGTACTTGCTGTGAGAAAGCTACGGAAACGACAGAACACGTTCTAACAGAACATGACAATTTCCACCTGAGTGTATGTTTGGGTATCAGTCGATATGAAGCCTTGGTTTTAGGGACAGCACTGGAACTTTCAACGCGTTCACGCTAGAGATAGATGAAGAACGGTTCTGGGAATGCTGGCGCAAAAGCAGGGAAAAAGGAAAAAATTGTTAGCTTGTAAACTAAGGTTATGCTACCGTTATACGCAAATGTTTATAAATATACAAGTTTTTTTTTTCTACAGAAAGAAGAAAAAATATTTCAAGTATACATGGAATTTGGTAAAATATTTGTTTAAATGAGCCTGGCAGTGCACATGTCACCGCTCAGTTATGAAGAACATGCTCAGAGCAACCACCCAATCATCGATAACTTGAACCATGGTACCACGCCGAGAGCGAAAAGAAGGCAAAGCGCGCAAACACTGAATATGTCGAGAAGAAACAGGAGCCCAAGTTCTGCCACAGCTTTTCTTTTTATAGCTACTTACTTCTGCCCTCTGTGTAAAAACTCAGTGCGCACACTCTTCTTACACACACACACACACACACACACACACACACACACAAACGTAGTCCGCCTGGAATACGAGAAGTTATCGGGGCATTCGCTTTCGGTGCACCTGTCAGACATGATTTATCGACCGGCAAGGGAAAAGAATTCCCGTCAACCTTCCCGTCAGCTGCAGTGATCGTATTGTGGAGGAGAACTTTCATCACCAGAACCACTTTTCGTTTTGGCTGAGGAAAAAGCTGGTTCCCCTCTTGTATTTCGCAAATATATCACCTTAAAACTTTCATGTGTTTGCATTTTCGGACGCACAAGAATAGACCTACGCGCGTTCATAAAGTAGTGCACGCGCATGTATATTAACACTGAAAGAGGAATGTGATGCACGCAGATATGATTACATTTCTGTAAACTATGGCCACTTTACTCCCTGAAACTTTTGTCTTGATTGGTTGGGAAACAGTGCTAAGGTGTATAGTTTATGCTGCAGCCAAGTTGGCTAAAAACAGAAAAGCGCCTCCACAAGCCATCCTGTGCTATCGGTAGCTGGAAATGTTTGCGAGAAGCGTACTATTGAAAAGTTCCATTTCGCGCGAATGCCTTTTAGTAAAGAAAGTTTTTTCGGCTTACATAGGTAAATAAAGTTATCGGGGAAAAAAAAAACACGACTTACTTCAAATGCGCAGTTCACCGCCAAAAATAGTCTAAACTTCGCTCGCCCTGTTGCATTCCTCTCTGAAAGCGCAATAACGCATTGCAAATTCTTGCTGTTTTGAAAATTCCATACAGCAGAGTACGGCGTTTTTGCGTGAACGTTATGGTCTTGACTTTTTTTTTAATTGTTAACATGACTAACATGTACAACGTTTCCAAAAACTTAAGAGGCATTACAAAACCCTAGCCTCGCACGTGGCAGGCTCATAAAAGAACGCTGACATTCTTACAGTTTACGAAATCGACTTGTCTGAGCGACCGGCTTGAAGCGTAATGGTCTGCGAAAGTGGTGTCGGGTGCTAATGGGTCGATAGTTTTACTATCCATTTCAATGCTCTTAAATTCTTCATCTGCATGGTAGCAAACGAGACACAAGTCGCGTTTGCCTCGCTTCATTAATTTTTTTCTAACACTTCTCGCTCTCACTAGGAGCTTTTTATCGTCCCTCAATCTATTACGCCTTCAAAAACAGTACCAATAACGACCATAGATATGCTGCACTATCAATTCGATATCAGGGAACACCTTCGATTGAACAACAAAATTTGTAGCTTAACTTTTTAGTACTCCGCGAACGAGACCGGAACGACAAAGAAATGCCAAGCTAATAATGGGGAAGCGTGAGAAAGTGGCAGTAACATTGTCCAACAGTTAAGTAATCGATAATGGCGACAATGAACAGCGTATGCCTCAAAAAAAAAAAGAGAAAAAACAGCTGGAAAGAAAATAGGAAAGGAAGACGGTGAAATATAAGGCCTCGTAAGGCGTGACAAGAGAGGCAGCGTTCACTGCCAGGAAGTCAACCGCTTTGTCCTAATCGCGTGTTGATGAACGACTTCCGAAATAAGCTCATGGGCGAGTAGTGATAGGAAAGGATCGATCGTTGTCTTTTCGTATATTTTATTCCTTTCTCTCAGTAATCGATGCGATGTTTTGGGTATAGCCGTCGCCCACTGAGAGATATCAGCGAATGAATTCTGGTCTAAGAAAAAAATTACACCACCTCTCGCTAAAGGGGACCATGAGGCGATGCGAAGCCGGAGCACTTGCACGATCGCGTTCCGTTGGCGTTCGTTGGGCATGCTACCGACCTGGCGTCGTGGAACGCGAAGAGGGACGCTACGCGCGTCGTATCTTCCATCTAGCCTGGCCGTTAATTCTCACAGGGCGAGCGGGGAACGCGGTCGACAGGCGGGCGAGAGGGGGGCAGCGTGGGAGAGGAGAGAGAAGCGGAGGGGACGCGCATGCGCTCGAGCTCATCGCGGCGTTGCGCAGGAGAGGATTTCGGCATGTCTAGCCCGCGTTTCAGAGGAAGAGTGGAAAGATGAGGGGAGAGGGGGTGGGGAGAGGGAAAGCGGTTAGGGGAAGGGAGAGGGAAGAGGAGAGGTGAAGGGAAGGGGGAAAGTGGAGAGGGGAGGGAAGAGGGGAGGGGAGAGGTGGTGTGTGGAGAGGGTATGCGTAATCGCAGTAAGGGTGGTCACGCCGCACACCACCACCACCGGATTGAGCTCCGCCTTAAGATACTTCGCATTTAAAACGCTAAAATATTGAAGTTTTACTAGCCCAAACCACGATATAATTATGCGGCATGCCGTAGTGCGGGAGCCTGTAACGATTTCTACACCATGGGATCCTCTAACGCGCACCTGAATCTAAGTATACGTGTGTTCTTGCATTTAGCATCCAATGAAATGCAGCCGCCGTGGCTTGGAATCGAACTAGTGTCCTCAATATAAGCAACGATACAGGTTAGCTACGAAGGTAACCTGATGGTGGCCCATGAAAGCGCTATAAATTTTGTTTAGAGAGGAAATTATAATATTATCTGGCGCATTTCTGTACAACGCCTTCTGTGTAATGTTCACGTAGTTATTTCTCCTTACTTGAAAAAAAATATATCTATAGCGCGCAATTCAATAAACTAAAGCGTACGAAATAGGCGCTCTTACGCTTAGTTCTTGCCAATCTTGTAACTTCAAAACTGCCCAACTTTGAGATATGCTCCTACAACCATTATACAAGTGCCTTCGACGTGGCTATGGGTAAGAATAGCAAACTTTAGACATAACGCAGCGCTGAGCGTTAAAATGTACAGAACTTGAAACAAGCTCCGACGATCAGGCGCCTGTGTTCCTGTTTCATAGTTTGTCGATAATAAACTTGCAGCACTGCATTACACATATACGTTTAGTATCTCAACTAGCCGCAAAAGAAGACTTAATAAACGGTAGCAGACTGGACTCCGTGATAGTTCCTTATGGTTTCTAATTCTCGTCAATTCAGCGCTGCCCTAAGCCATCGAAGAGAAACTGCGACAGCAACGTTGCTTTCATTACAAAGCATAAACAAGAAAATCAAAATGCTGCAAAGGAACCGAGATGAGAAACATAGGAGAAATGGACCTTCGAGTTCCTGTCTACAAATGTATTCGTACTTCAACACGGATGCTAGGATTTATATCGGCGATGGGCACAGCAACAATGTCGGGTGAAAAATCTACGAAGCTTCGCAAAGGTGCTACGTTTTATAGACGATTTGAGTGGATTGAGAGCAATTACCCTACAAGTAGCGGCCTTGCTTCTGGTTCAAAATCTCCTGGCGGGACACGGTACAGAACTCGCTCAGGCGTATAAGAGAAAAGCGGGAGAGAATGCAGGCTATATCTTGTAATGACATGACAGTTTAGAGGATGCCCATGGACAGAAAGCAGAATTAGTAATGGAAGTTCTTAGATTCTTGCTGTATGTTGCCGAATGTACCTGACAGCCGCCGAACGCTCACGTCTTGACAAGCTCATATTTTCCCTCTTTTAACATGAAAGTGTTTTATGCCGGGGTCCACCAAGATTTCAGTGACGTATTTCCGTCACGGAAATGACGTCGAAAAAATATACACGATCAGATGGCAAAGAAAAAAGGTTCCATCAACGGGCATCGAACCCACGACCGCTCGGCCCGCAACAACAGATGCCGGGCACGCTATCCACTGCGCCATGGTCACAGACTCTAGCGGCTTAACAAACGCGCCTTTTGTATCTACCACTCTCCCGGTGGGCAGGGTGGTGTTGCCCTCTAAAGTAATTCGTAATTACTGTGACCTCCGCGATTAGCACCTGCACCGCGTTACACGTCCCTCCCATTCACCGCGTTTTCAATAGAAGTTCAATTTTGTCAATGCCTTAACACATCGCGAGGTGGCGACCTTAGCCAAGCGTCGGCCTCGCTCATAGCTCTGCTATAGCTCTGCGACGCGCGCCTGCCTCACATGGCTGTAACACCGCGTTCCTCGCTCACGCGCTCGCCCCTACAAAAATCGCGGCCTGGCTACCCAGCGGCACGACGAGCTCTGCGTTTCCCTCTAGTCCGACCATGGTGTTCAATCACATTTTAACATGCCGCGGAATGGCGACCAAGTTCTGCGTCCAATATGCGACGCTATTCTGGCTGTCACACCTAGTTCTCTGATTATGCTTTCACCGTTAACTACTACAGCTACCACAAGGGTTTCTTTAATCATTTAGCAGGGACATTAGTCGTCGGGATGGAGATGTACCACACATCATCAAAGTGGGCACATCCACGTTAAACGGTGATAGAGCTGCCAGACATCAATATGCATTGTTCAAGCTATCTTATATCAATGTACAGTAAACATTCAGTTACTTCTGTAAGGGCACGCTTTACTTTCGTGTTATTCCGGTTCCTATGACGGAGGGATCAACCATGGGTTTTCTCGGTGTCAGAAAATACGCCTACCAGTTTTCAAGGAGGCGCAATGGTTTGGCACACATAAACAGACGGGGAGATCAGGGTGAAAACTGGAAAAATTTTTGAAAGACCCTGCTTTCGCTGTTAGCCCGTGCCACTAAAAGCCAGCGCTAGGGCTTTACGAAGTAATATTTATCGAGTTTTTTTTTTGTATGATACCCTCAGTGAGCCGTCATTTCTGACTACTTTCTGATTGCTTAACGCCACACATCTTCAACGCGAGCGCATTCCGTAGACGATTATTTTTTATATAAAGTGTAAAGCTTTCACCTTGTATTTTCCGGACTATATAGGCTAGTAAGACAATTCCTTTAAGCGGAACTTCTATAATTTCGCTGGTTGTGGCATAGTTTGCGGGTGTGCACAAATGGGCCCTCGAAAGTGCGCCGGTAACATGCGTTTTTGTATGCGCCGTTTTCCAATAACTGATGTCTGTCGATCTTGTCGGTGATCAGCCGTGTCTGATGTGGAAATGTGATCTTTTTTTCAAGGTCACTTGCCATTTCACGTCGCCGCATTCTATATTTGCGTTTTATCGTTGCACTTCACTGCTTCACGTATGACCGTCGTTGTTTCCTGAAGCAGCTAAGGGTTGCTCTGCTAAGCACGTGGTTGTAGGTCCGATTCCCGGCATAGAGGAAGGAAAACGTTAGGAGGAAGCACTGCGTGATGCGATAGCATAGAGAAAGAAATAAATAAATAAATAAATAAAGAAAGAAAGAAAGAAAGAAAGAAAGAAAGAAAGAAAGAAGAAAGAAAGAAAGAAAGAAAGAAAGAAAGAAAGAAAGAAAGAAAGAGCGCTAATAATAATAATGTCGTACGACGATTTATTATGAGACAGCAACGTCTTAGACAGTCGAGGTAGCACTCGCAGAACACGAAGGTAGATCGCGCGCACAGCAACAACAGAAGCGGAAGCTCTCCTTTCTCTTCCTCACTACAATGGCCCCGGGAGTGAAAAGGAGCCATCCTGGCGACTAAGGCGCAGGTAGGATCATAGGGTCGTAATATGGCTTGAGTCGGCTGACATGCACCGTGTCACGACCGCGATGCCTGAGGTCGTGGGATGGCGTCACAGGTTCAACGACGTAGTTGACTGAGGATGTGCGGTTAATTATGCGGTAAGGGCCATCATAACGGGCAAGAAACTTCGTTGAAAGTCCAGGGCTATGCGGTGGGACCGACAACCAAACGAGTGAACCGGTCGCAAAATGTTGTGTAGACAATTCGTTGTCATGCCGGAGCTTTTCGCGACCTTGAGCGGCGGTCGTAAGTGTACGCGCAAGCTGCCTACAGTCCTCTGCGTATTTGGCCGCTTCAGACACCGTTGTGCACTCGGAAGTGTCGGGTCGGTACGGAAGCATGGTGTCCATTGTGCAAGAGGGCTCTCGTCCATATAGTAGAAAGAACGGCGAAAAGCCAGTGGTAGCTTGTGTGGCAGTGTTATAAGCGTATGTTACAAACGGCAACAGTGTCCCAGTTGCTATGATCCGAGGCGACGTACATAGTCAACATGTCGCCGAGAGTACGGTTGAACCTCTCCGTCAAGCCGTTCGTTTGCGGATGGTAGGCTGTGGACTTGTGGTGGACGATGTTGCATGCCGCGAGAAGGGCTTGTATTACTTCGGAAAGGAACACGCGCCCTCTGTCACTGAGCAGTTCACGTGGTGCTCCATGCCGAAGAACGAAGTTCCGCAAAATGAAGAATGCGACTTCGCGCGAAGTAGCGGCTGGAAGTGCTGCGGTCTCGGCGTAGCGCGTGAGGTGATCGACTCCTACAATTATCCATCGGTTACCCGAGGAGCTGCAGGGAAGAGGACCATATAGGTCTATGCCGACGCGATCAAAGGGACGAGCCGGACAGGACAGCGGTTGTAATTCGCCAGTAGGCCGTTGGTGAACTTTTCGTCGTTGACATGCTGTACAAGCTCGAACGTACTGGCGGACGAAGCGATACATTCCGGCCCAGTAGAAACGTTGTCGTAGCCGAGTATACGTCTTCAGCTCACCGGCGTGACCGTTATGAGGAGCAGCATGAAAATATTCGCATATTTCAGAACGCATGTGCCGGGGAATCACGAGTAGCCACTTGCGACCGTCGGGTAAATAGTTTCGCCGGTAAAGAATGCTGTCATGCACAGCAAAGTGAGCGGCTTGGCGACGAAGCGTTCGAGAAGAAGGTGTGGTGTTTGGGTCGTCGAGGAAGTTTATTATAGCTGAAAGGGATGGATCCTTTCGCTGCTCGACCGGCATGTTAGCGACGTTGATGGGGGATAAAGATGCAAAGGACATTGATGCGGAGGCCACATCAACAGGCATCGGCGATCTGGAAAGCGCATCGGCGTCAGAGTGCTTCCTGCCCGATCGGTAGACAACGCGGATGTCGTGTTCTTGCAATCGAAGCGCCCAACGCCCGAGCCGTCCTGACGGATCTTTTAACGAGGACAGCCAGCAAAGGGCATGGTGGTCGGTAACAACGTCGAAAGGGCGACCATAGAGGTATGGACGAAATTTGACGAGAGCCCAAATGATGGCTAAACATTCCTTTTCTGTGACGGAGTAGTTTCTTTCTGCCTTCGTTAAAGTGCGACTGGCATACGCCACAACGTACTCGTCGTAGCCGTCTTTCCGTTGCGCTAGGATTGCACCAAGTCCGATGCCGCTGGCGTCCGTGTGTATTTCTGTAGGGGCTGTACGGTCGTAATGACGAAGGATCGGTGGTGAAATCAGTAGGCGACGTAGTTGCTCGAAGGCTTCGTCACACGAGGTTGACCACGCGGAGATGCCGATGCTTGTGGTAAGCAGATTGGTCAGTGGCGCAATGATACTTGCGAAATTGCGCACAAAACGCCGAAAATAAGAGCAGAGCCCTATGAAGCTGCGGAGTGCCTTAAGAGTAGTGGGCTTGGGGAAATCTGCGACCGCACGAAGCTTGGCGGGGTCAGGAAGAACACCATCCTTTGATACGACGTGCCCTAATATTGTTAACTTCCGGGCAGCAAAACGGCACTTTTTGATGTTCAGTTGGAGGCCTGCGGAGGAGAGGCAGGTCAGTATCTCACGCAAGCGATTGAGGTGCGTTGGAAAATCGGCCGAAAACACGACGATGTCATCGAGATAACAGAGGCATGTTTTCCACTTGTAGCTGCGAAGGATGGTATCCATCATACGCTCGAAGGTTGCGGGCGCGTTGCACAGGCCGAAAGGCATGACGGTAAATTCGTACAAACCGTCAGGCGTGACGAAAGCTGTCTTTTCGCAGTCACTTTCAGCCATGGGCACTTGCCAATAGCCCGAGCGAAGATCCAGAGATGAGAAGTACTCCGCGCCTTGTAAGCAGTCGAGAGCATCATCGATCCGAGGCAGCGGATAGACATCTTTGCGAGTGATTTTATTCAGCCGACGATAATCCACACAGAAGCGGATTGACCCGTCCTTCTTGCGTACTAGCACCACAGGAGACGCCCAAGGACTGTCGGAGGGGCGAATGACGCCACGCTGCATCATATCGTCGACCTGCTCGCTAATTACCCGTCGTTCGGCGGCCGACACGCGGTATGGGCGCTGGCGTAATGGAGGGTGGGAACCAGTGTGGATGCGGTGAGTGATGCTCGCCGTACGTCCCAAGGATGGTTGGTCGCAATCAAACGATGACCGAAAGTTTTGAAGGAGGGCGAGGACTTGGCGGCGGTATGGATTCGGCAGATCGGCGTCCAAGGCGGTTTCAAGAACGTCTGACGACGGCGAAGACAGTGATGGTGACGTGCAATGCTCGGATGAAGTAAGGGCGTCGAGCTGATAACAGGGCGTGTTGTCGGAAGTCTCAATAATGTGAATTGAGTCAATGGGCTGAACACGACCTAGTGATTCTCCGCGCAGTAAGGTTACGGGGTGCTTAAACGGATTGCAGACAAGCATAGATGATAATCCGGATGCAGTGGCGAGAACGGCAAACGGGAGAGGTAGAGCCTTCCGACGCAGAAAAATAGGCGACGGCGTAAAAAGTACGGTGGCGTCTGTCGCGGCGGAGCAAGATACGGGCACAAGGACCGACATTTCGGGCGGCACTTCCGTGTCGGATACAACAGTGAGCTTTGCGGCTTTGGTTGCAGAAGGGTCGGGCAATACGGATCCAGAGAATGGGAAAAGTGCCACTTCGGCTCGAGCACAGTCTATGATGGCACGATGTTGCGACAAGAAGTCCCAACCGAGTATGATTTGATGGGAGCATGAAGAGAGCACGAAAAGTTCGACAACGTATACACCAGAGCACGCCTGTCTCGCACCCAGGCTGCTGGCGAGCCGAGCGGATACTCTCGCACCCAGACGCCGGGCTGACCGGGCTGCCGAGGCGCGCGCGTGCTGCACCAAGTAAACAGGGCAAGCTGCAGTTCTGAGGCATGTCTGAGGCTTTAAAGTGCAAAAACTACCCGTTCACGCCGCTTCAGCGTATAAGAGCTCATCTGGGCACTACTGCGTCGTCTTTAGATGCCAAAGCAAGCAGCGCAACAAGAGGATAATAGCGTTGTCTGCGGCGATTACGACGCGCCACGGAAATAGTGCTGGTGCGGTGTTTTCAGCTTCGCCGCGAGTGGATAACTGTGATTCAAGCAAAAAAGAAACTAGGAGCCGAGTGAACATGCGCGAGTAAGTACACTAAGTGCGTGTATTCTGCAGTCTGATGCCCACCTATTTCGTTTTGCGAACCTAATTTGCGTGACACGCAGCTGGGTTGAAGGCAGGCGCGAGCTTTGTGTGGGGGTGCACTTCATACCTTTGAGCGTTTCCTTTGACGAAAATCTAGTGCAAGGTAGTGCTTTCAAGCACAAGCAGTCAGCATGCTTTGCCACTTTCAACGTAGTATTAAGCTTGAGTGCTTTTGATGGCATCCACGCCTTCGAGATTTTGTCTTCAAAAGGTAATAAATGGCACGGTGCTCCTCAACAGCTGGCCAGAATTTCGTGCTTTCATTTCAGTGTTTGATGTCCCCAAATTTATTTGGACACGAAGCATCCAGCTGCACATAATACATATATTGGCACGTAAGTAAACAGTACTCGCGCCAGTGCCCTTTACGTCGCGGGCGTAGCTAACCGGCTTAACTAAGAGTAGCACAGTTTCGCTTGTAAAGCGCCATCGTTACAAGAATAAAATCGCGCAGGTAGCTTCCAAAAAGGATCGCTGAACGATACTGCAGGTTATACTCTCTGATAGCACGCTTTTGTGAGCAAGACGCATTATTGTAAGAGCGCTCGTGAAACAAAATTTACGTTCCGCGAAACTACCCGTAAAGCGCACTCCAATTATTACGCGATGCATACTGAAAGATGAGCTTTCACAAAACTTTGTGCACGACTTGTAATATGGGGCACCAAAACATCATTTCACTCTTTCGCGAGCTGCAGTGCAATTACGATTCACGCGTACTACAGCGAGAACGTTTTTTTACAAATGTAACAGCGTACGTGTCTGACGAGGTTGCTTCCGCAGCCCACTCAGCACGTACTGTATACATTGTGGACTTGCATGAGCGAGATGTTCCTGATGTTCCAATAAAATCAGCGAAAATTTCCAGGCTAGAAAAGACGCGAAACACGCTCTCCGACGGGCTGAGTTTCGGGAGTTTCACGTTTGCTCCGTGTATCGTCTGCTGGCGTGGCAGCCCGCGCATGTTGTTTCGTCGCGTGTGCGATAGATGGCGCGACGCGCGATGCAAATATGGCGATGCGCATGTAATTCGCTGTGTTCTGGTCTATACAGCGCCGTCAATGACCACTCTTGCGGTGCACGCAGCATGCGGTGCTACATGCTGCGCACTTGCAGTGCGCAGTAGCATGCCAGATAGCGGGGTGGTGACCTTATGCAGTTTTCTACAAAGCTTCTCGTCTATGACAGAAACGGCAGCCCCAGTATCAATAAGCGCTGTTGCAGCAGTTCCTTCAACGATAACGTCCAATAAAGGCCTTGTAGAAGTCGCGAAGCGTGCAGTTCGTGCCTGCGGAACTGCAGCTGCTAGTTTCCCTGGCTTGGCGACTGCCGACGACGTAAGGGCGAAGGCGAGCGACGACGTGGGGAGGGTGATCGATGGTTAGCGAAAGGACGTCGAGGTAGCGGCGAAAAGTCTGGGTTGGAACGCATGGCATTACCGGTATCATCATGCGAATAGCCGTATCCAGGTACTGCAACAGTTGGATTACCAGAAGGCATGCGACGATTGCAGAAGCGTGCGACGTGGCCGGCGAAACCGCAAGCGAAGCATATGGGCCGGTTGTCACGTGTGCGCCAGGGGTTCTGAAAATGGCTGCGAGGTGGAACTTGGGGCGACAAGGGAGGTGGAGATGGTCGTGGTCGCATCGCGGCAGGAAACGCGACGGGTTGATGCGCAGGTCGCGCTGCGACTGCAGCATAGGTCAGAGGTGCTGTTACGGGAGCGAATGGTTGAGCCAAGGGCAGCGACTCGGCAAGCTCCTCGCGGATGGCCCTTCTGATGGGATCAGTCAGAGGTGTGGCAGGCTGTACAGGGCGATCGCCTAGTGGAAGCATGGACAGTTGGCGCGCCACCTCTTCACGAATGAAGTCCTTAATCTGGCCCGAGAGTGCCATATCAGACGCCGGGTTGGCGGCAAGCGTGAGACCCGAGAACGAGTTGGCAGGTGTAATAGCGCTGCGCGCAAGGACCCGCTGTCGGCGCAACTCATCGAAGCTCTGGCAAAGTGTGACGATGGCCGCGACAGAAGTAGGGTTTCGCGCAAGGAGCATCTGGAACGCGTCGTCCTCGATGCCTTTGAGGACATGCTTCACTTGGTCCTCTTCGCTCATGGAGGAATCGACGCGGGCACAAAGGTCCACGACATCCTCTATGTAGCTGGTGTACGTCTCACCAGGCAGTTGAGCGCGCTGGCGTAGACGTTGCTCAGCGCGGAGCTTTCTCAGGGTGGGTCGGCCGAAGACTTCCGTGAACGCTGTCTTGAAAGCGGACCAGGTCTGTAGTTGACGCTCATGATTGTGGAACCAGAGGTTCGCAACGTCAGCGAGATAGAAGATGACGGCACGTAGTTTGGCCGGGTCATCCCATTTGTTGTGCTCGCTGACGCGCTCATAGATCGAAAGCCAGTCTTCTGCGTCAGTCTCACCTGCTGCGCTAAAGACTGGAGGGTCCCGTTGCCGCTGGACGGCGCCGCAGCTGGTGGAAGGGGCGGCGGCTTCAGGCTGAATGTCGACAGCGTCGGTCATAGTGCTTGAAACAGGTGGCAACGTTCGGTTGCGAAGTTCCAGGTTGAGGCCAGGGATTCCAGCAACCTCCACCAGATGTCGTACGACGATTTATTATGAGACAGCAACGTCTTAGACAGTCGAGGTAGCACTCGCAGAACACGAAGGTAGATCGCGCGCACAGCAACAACAGAAGCGGAAGCTCTTCTTTCTCTTCCTCACTACAATAATAATAATATGTGGGGTTTAACGTCCCAAAACCACGATATGATTATGAGAGACGCCGTAGTGGAGAACCTCCGTAGTAGAACCACCTGGGGTTCTTTAACGTGCACCTAAAGCCTAAGTACACGGGCCTCAGACATTTTCGCCTCCATCGAAAATGCAGCCGCCGCGGCCGGGATTCGATCCCGCGACCTTCGGGTCAGCAGTCGAGCGCCATAACCACTAGACCACCGTGGCGGGGCAAAGAAAGAGCGAAAGACAGAAAGAGCGAAAGAACGAAAGAATAAAGAAAGAAAGAAAGAAAGAAAGAAAGAAAGAAAGAAAGAAAGAAAGAAAGAAAGAAAGAAAGAAAGAAAGAAAGAAAGAAAGAAAGAAAGAAGAAAAATTGGCCGCGTATCTGCGTGCTTCGCTGCAAATGTCGTGTAAAGACGATAGAAGAGGCGCTGTGTGAGATATGGACGCCATCTGGCAATACGTCGGGAAACATGAGTGCTGTGTTGCGTGCTGGTAGTCCCGGCGCAGCAGCAGGCGAAGACCGGCGGTGACCAACGCGACCGGCGGGGACGCCAGCCAGCCCGAAAACGCGGTTTGGCGCGAAGCGCTGAAGCAGAGAAACGTCCGCACTCAACGAGTACTCTCCACACACTCTTTTATTTACACGTCGCCTGGGTAAAACAGGAACGCCAGAGCGGCGCCCACAACCGGCAGCCTGAAGGCCGCCCACAACGCTGCTTTTTCATTTTTTAAATATTTTTTTTCACCTTCTTGGCCTTCTCAAAACTAAAGTTTTTCAACACCAACCCATGGCATTCATACAGTGCAATACAGAACCGAAACCGAAACACAACAATGAGCTCGTGCGAAGGGCACGGAGGAAGGCAAATTTCAGCGCAGTCGCATTTTCAGCTTTGTTGAAACAGCGCTCACTAGACGACGACGAAGTAAAAGAAGGCACAGGACAGGCAGCGCCTGTCCTGTGCCTTCTTTTACTTCGTCGTCGTCTAGTGAGCTCTGTTTCAACAAAGATGAAGGCATACCAACTCGCTCAAGCTTCCATTCTTATGCATTTTCAGCGCAGCTTAAGAAACTAGGGTCGTTAAAATTACGTATGTATGCATTTTCTATTAAAGGAACACGCCACCTAATACTTACCTAGTGGTGTTGCACCTCAGATATGCATGATATTTACTTTTTGATCGACAACGTTCACAAGTATGAACAGCCATACCAGTTCAAGACGGCTGGCCCTTGGGCAAGTGGTTCAACTTTGGCCGAGTGGCTGAATCGAGGGACGTGCCGACAAACAGAAAGACAGACAGACAGAAAGACAGACCAAAATTTCTGCGTTTAAGTTCCCCAAGAAAGACTATCGTCTTTAAAAGAATAGTAGGTCAGCCACGCACACGTCAACTTTCGCTTGTTCCCATATTCGCGAAAGGGGTTGTACTGCAGTTTTAAATGCGAAGCGTTTCTTACCGAACCTTTGACAATTTCAGCGTTTCTATCTACGTACCTATCTATCCCTGTCTGTCTATCTATGTATCTAGCCGCCTACGTTCTGTGTGCTCTCATGATCCCCTCCTTAACATGGTGTAGACCACAATTGGCATGGGAGGGTAAGAGAATTTGACGAATATGACTGTCGGGTCTTGACATGAATAACGTGAAAATCCTGTCGCGTACGTCGTCAAACCATTTCCTTCAGACACATGCAAGGCAACGCACTCTAACCCCGATACTGCTTCGGCCAGGTGGGAGGCGGCCCTCCGCCGCTCCCTCCTGGCTGACCGGCTCTGCGCCGTCCAGCAGGCCCGCGTAGCGGCCGGCAGGCTTGGCCTGACGGTCCTGACAGGGGAGTCACCCACTGCTCGCTGACGCGCGCCTTGCAGGACCTGAATAAAGTTTTTCAACCAACCAACCAACCAACCAACGTGTGGCACATACCCGTTTACACTGGCCGCGGTGCACGGGTATGCGCCACAGGTGATTGACCGTTTATATGTACCTATGAGAAATTCAGAAGAGAAATTGGTCATTTAAATGCGAGAGCGTTAAGAAAAACCGACATCGGCAGCGTCGACCCGACAAATGGAAAGAATAAAAATTAGGAGCACAGCACGAATCGAACCCAAGCATTCTGCGTGGCAATCAGGTATTCCACCGCCGAGCCAAGCCAGTTCTACAAACTGGTTGGGAAAAACAGCCTATGCCGGCGTAATGTCGGTGCCGCGTCGATTGTTGTTGTAGTGCTGGCTATCTATATTTACAAACAAGCAATAAACACTGCATATGTACTCCTATATGCATACGATACCGGCGTCATATCATATTAACGTCCGTGGTTCCAGTGTTGGCTTCGCTTTCACAGCAATCTAATAAACATTACATTTGTGTTCCTATGTTTCAGCAAGCGATATTGAAGGATTGCTCGACCCCGGAGGAATGCATTAACGAAAGGTACGTATGATATTGACATGATTGCACTATAAAGTGCGCTTAGTTTCGATAATACTCATGACTGTGCTCTAAAGTTAGTGCTGAGGTTACGTCAAACCATGAGTTACCCTCTAAACGCCAGTGTTGCCGACGTGCCTGGTAATCTCAAGATGTGCACACAGCTACTACACTTACAAAAACACGTCGATCCACCTCGTAACGCTTGGCTCGAAGCCATAAAATACAGCATAAAAGTACTCGCTGAGTGCTTCCCATGAAACCGATTCCCACAACGCGTGGGATCTGCCTAATTTTTTTAAGGTTTTTTTTTTTTCAAAGCAACTTCTGCCATTATCTCAGCTCAGTTTGCGTATCGTGCACAAAACCAGAACTTTATTATTGCAAGTAAACGCGCTTCTACTACGCCATTTTCTTAGTTAGCCCTTACGTTCCCTTGCAATTTCTCTTTCGAACGACAGCCACAGAAGAAATAACTATCTCGGCCGAAAGAACCAACTTCTACAATTCCTTCAGGTAGCGGCTGATGCAGTCTCAAAAGTCACTAGGTCATCGATTCTTCTAGAAGAGGTGTGCGGCACCCCATACTTATTAACGGGCACAGTTGCTTTTGCAACGCTTGTGCTTGCAGGCTCTAGGTTCGGTACGCATACAAGTCAGGCTAATTTGAAGCCAGTCGGGCCGGGCGCAATAATAACGTATCGACAGCTCAGCAAATCCGAGCGACCATGTTTGCAGTGGCACAGGAAGTTAAAGCCCGCCATCAGCAATTGCTGCTGAGTAACCAATGTGGCTTCTCCTCTGCCCTCCCGCCACTTTCCGCCACCGGTCTCGACAAAAGAACACTGTCGACGGCAGGATACGAGAGACAGAGACAATAACGGCAAAAAAGCGCGTCGCGTCAGATTGCATCGAACGGGACACAAAACACCGACAAATCAAAACGAGAGAATGGAAACCCATCCAAGCTCACAGTCCCTTCATATTGCGTTTCCCAAGTCAACCTTCTTTGCCCGGATAGAAATTTGCTGCGAGCCTTTAATCAATTATCTCAGGAGCCATTTTAGATACATTGAGCGTTGAATCTCCGTCGGCAGTTTTTAAAGAAAATGAAACGGGAAAAGCATTACAATAGGGACAGTGAAAGAAGGAATGGTAAAAGCAGCTTTCTCTTAATGCAGCCATTTTACCTATGTGAAAGTGTTGGTTTCCGTTTGGCCACCAGAGGGCCGTTACTTCTCCACCCCACATAGTTTTGCGCATCCGCAAGCACCCAAACGTCACAAAAAAGAATTTTCAGATCATTCGGACCATATAGTTTATTTAGGCGCACTGTTTTTTCATATAGTTCTCTTTGCTGTACTTTGGCGTTCTCAGCTCACTTCTGCCATATCCCGCTTCGTTTCACCCGTATTACCGCTGACTCTGGTTCTACCGCATTCTTTTCGACAAGCATTGCTATCTATACGGAGCCTAAAATCAGTAAGCGTTCAACCACCAAATTATTCCACCTCCCTTCGCGAGAAGAATTTTAAACGCCGAAGAAACAAAGTGCGTGAAATAAAATGTACACCCACGTTGGCGCGACCGAGTTGTCGAGTTTGTAGAACGTGTAGGCACGAGGAATGTGAGGTCGAATATTGTTTATGCTTGGCTGGGGTACTGAAACACGACTTTTGGGCGCGCTATGCCACGTAACAAATGAGAGATCAGGCTATGTTTCACGCTGCGTGACTAAATGCCTCCATGCAATGCGTGCGTGTGCTGGCGACTATCGACGAAAAAAAAAAAGGCAAGCGGGCTCTTAGAATACACCCAGGAATCTGCATGGTGGTGCACCTGCAGTTCGAAATTGCCATGCGTTCGGCTCCCTTCAGTTTTACTTCGTGGTTTCCACCCTATGGACGCGTTGTATGGTGGGAAATGCCGCGAATGCCTCAGTACACTAGGTGTGTGTGTCATTTTTGCCCGCTGTTATGCTAGGAAAAATAGTAGCTATTCATTCGTGAAAGCTTTGGTAATACGCCCAGAAGTACACATGGGTGCATTGATCCCGGTCGAGGCGAAGTCGGCTCAGGGTTGTGTTACGGGAGAGTGAAATTGGCTGCGTTCAAGCTGAGGAATATGCAACATTTAAGCCTGAAAAGTGGAAGTGGACTGAAGGTGAGGAGGTACCACGTTTTTATGAAATGACAATTTCGAGGGTCTGAATTGGGCAGTCGTCCGAACTGCCGTTACACGACATTAAAAGGGCAATAGTGTCACTCTTTCCTACACAGTGTTGCTTACTGAGACACTTCCGCTTCCGAATTTATGTCATGTTTTAGAATTGCGGCTTGAATGTTGTCTCTATATTTTATTTATCACCACCGCGTTCTCCTTTATTTTCTGTTAAATTGCGTTCCTGAGCGAAAATTTAAAGATAGAGTGCAACTTTATTCAAGGGAAAGGGGAAACGGTGATTTGGAGCTTCTTTGGCGGGGCCCTACGTCCAGGGCTCCACTGGCCCTAGCTGCCCGGCGGACTTAATCCGGGAGCGCGAGCTGCACTCCCGGGTCCGAGCTAGCGAGTTGTGCCTCCCACTGCTCCTTACTAGGTATTACACATTTGCCGAGAAAATTGACTAAGTCGCTTGGTTTACGATCGCACCCCAACGAGATGTGGTAGAGAGTCAGTCAACCGCCGCACCACGGACACAGGGTCGGGTAAGACGTCGAATGTATGGCGTGTAATTTCAGTAAATGCGGAAATACGTCCGTCCAAATTTTTCGAAGGTCGGCGGCGTCTTCCCCACTGAGGAATCTATGAGGCGTACCACATTATTGTCGCGTGAAGCGCTGGTGAGCAAGAATCGCCCTAGGTAGACTTGGCACGGTGAACCAAAGAGAGGGATTCTTCTCTCGGTTACAAAATGCGCGAGCTAGAACGTGCGCCCTTCGTTGCCCTGAAGCCCTGCGTGTCCCGGGCACTAGACCCACCGATGGTATCTATTGATTTTGGGCCCTCGCAGCCTCAGCGCCATGGCGGGAAGGCGGTCGGTTAAAAAGAGCCGACAGGCCTCTCGGGAGTCGGATAGAATAATTGAAGGCTCTAATTTACGCCCCCGAAACCTTACGACTAAGGCTATGGAAGTTGTCTCTGCATTTGCGGCCGAAGTCGTGCGCACGGAGGCACTCATCAGCAGCGTCATGTTGTTATCGACGACAGTAATTACATGTCTCTGCCATTCATAACTGGACGCATCGACGCATGCGACGTTAGAAGTTGACCCGAACTGCTTTCGGAGCCAGATTACTCTCGCATGAGGTCACTCAGCGTGAAAGTCGTGATGCAGATTTTTGGGCACGGGTGCAACCGAGATCTCCCTGCGGACCTCTTGAGCTACGTCGACCCTCATCAATGGGCTGGAGGTAGGGCGAGATCCCTATCCTACTGAGTATTACCCTGCCAGCAGAAGTTTCACTTAGACGATTCCCCTGAAAGATGAGGACTGCCGCACTTAGCTCAGTATTAGAGTTATGTATACCGAGAGCTAGGAGCCGCTGGGTCGGTGTGTTCACGGGTCGACCGACTGCTGCCTTAAAAGCGCTTCTAATGACGGTATCCACCTGGTTCTTCTCGCTGCTGTCGAGCGAGTGGTACGGAAGGACATACGTCACTCTGGTCATAATAACTAAGGCCTGGACAAGCCGGAGGGTATCCTTTTCATTCATGCCTTTTTTATAGTAGGTGATGCGAGTGATCATTCTGACAATATGTTTAACCGTAGCCTTCAGAGTAGTTACCGCGTGACTGGCTTTGTCATTGCTTTGGACCCAGAAGCCGAGTATGCGGGCCTGTGTAACCACGGCTGTGGCATGGCCGTCAACCTCTAAGTTTACGTCGCCGTTGCTTTTGTAATACTTGCTGCGTATGCTTATGAGGTCTGATTTCTCCGGCGGCGCGAAGCTGAGTACACTATGTCTTGAGAACTCCACCACGGCCGTCGCGGCAACCTGTAGGATTTGCTCGTTTAGCGCCAGGGACCCCTTCGTGGCCCAGAGAGTGATAATTCGCATACAATTCATAGCCAAGATGCGTAATTCCGTGCAGGCCTGTGAGCAAGTCTTCGCATAGCGATGTTAAAGAGCAAGGGGAGATCACTGCCCCTTGACGCGTTCCTTTACTTGGCATCGAGAAAGGCACCGACCTCGTTTCACCTATCCCGATGATTGCCGTCCGTCCAGACAGGAAGCATTTAATGTAGTTAAATATCCGCTTTCCGCAGACGATTGCGTTAAGCTCTGAGAGAATGGCCTGGCGCGAAAAAATATCCAAAGGCCCCTTTGAGGTCGAGGGCCAAGATCAAATATTCGCCGCCTCGGGGTACGCAACTGATAACCTCTTCCTCTAAAAGGAGAAATACATTCTGGGTGTAAAGCCCGGAGAGAAAACCGATCATGATGGCTGAGAAAAGGTTTTCTTTTTCTATGTAATTTTGGAGCTTTGTTTGTATCTACGGCGTGAGTGAAATGAGTCGCAAGGCTTCGAGAGAAGGTGTTTTACCTGGCTTTCGTGCGGTCATTATATTGGCTTCCTTACATTCCGGGGAAACGTGACCTTGGGACAGGCACTGGTCGTTAAAAAACTGCGTTATTTGCTCAAAGACTGAGGTTTAGGGTCATAGCGTTGGTTATTCTATCTGACCCTGGGACCAAGTTTCGGTTAGTGGCCTGGGCCGCCGCGAAAACTACCTCTTTCGTGATCTGGACGTCCAATTTCGCGTTCTCACTGCTCGTGTACTCTAATGTGCACGGTGGAATCACATCAGTGCCTATAGACGAGTTTTGAAGCGTTTGGATTAACTCTCACTCGGTGCCGGGGTAATCGTACACTATTCTTTGGAGAGTGCGGTTCACGAGGGACTCAGATTTTTCCTGCTCCAGCATGGCCCTGGGTATCGCCTACGTTTCACCGGTCCCCAGGTTACCGCGGAGAGAACCGCGAAACTGCACCCAGCCATCGCCGGAACATTTAGTTTTCGAATCATCGGACAAATGATGTCACTCAATATATATATCGGATAAGTCTCAAGTATCCATTGTTACAATCATAGGCGTGCGCACTGAGGGGGCGTGGGTCACCGGAGGGGGGGGGGCGAGGGTCGCCCCCTCTAGTCACCTAAGAGGTGGCGCGCAATCTCTCTCCCATACTTAGTAGGGGGTGGGGTGAGGTTACATTGTTATACTGCACGTCTAAGTATGGAAAGTCGTGGGGAAACTGGCACAGTCAGGCGGCGTAATTGAGAAAGCGCAAATATTTCTGCCGGGGAGCAATATAGGATGTTAATGAAAAAAAATCATGCCATATCCACAGAATGAATGATGATAAGTGGGCGAAGCTCGAGAGGGGGAGATCATCGCTAAACCGTAACTCTCCCGTGAAAGTTAGCTCATTACATCATTAGAAAGACGTAAGACTGTGCGTATATTATACAAAATCAACTTTTATTTTGTTCTTGTTCGTTTGTTGTTTCGTTCTTTGTTTGTTCTTTTCATTTCTTCGTTGTCATGGCGGCTGGATTGCGAGGTACCCTTCATTATGACGGCTTTATGGTCCGTGAAATGAAGCGAGAGAGGTTCTTGTACTGGCTGCAGTGGGAAGTTTGCAAACACTAAGTCTATGCACGTCCCTCGGATCGTGGTAGGTGGCATATGGATACATCTGAGTGCGTATTTGGAAAGCATGTGCTGCACGATCCAGTCATTGGCAATGAGGTCCACGTTGAAGTCCCGAACCAGCACAAACGGACGGTTCTTGTACTTGTTGTCGTAGTCACGTAACGCAGCGTCTATAAACGACTTGACGTCCCCGATTGACAGGTTGGGTGCGAGGTACACGGTCAGGACGGCGACTAGCAGACGGCGACTGAATCGGTGGACCGGTGTTTCGACGCGTGGTGGCGATTCCGGGCTCGATTGTCGGCTCCGCGATGGAGTGCCAAGCATGAAGCTTACCCCGCACCTCCACCAGTGTAACGACGTGGGATCGACGAGGACACGGAGCACGACAAACAAACACGCTTTCTCGATCAGATAAAGAACTGCAACGTCTCCTTCGTCCCTGCGCTGGGCCAAGAACACTCGCGCTGCTTCGTTGCCATCACCACTGGCACATACGCGCGGCATAGGCGGTCACGTACGAGCTAGGAGGGACAGACCCACGGCTTTAGGAGCTTCGCCCCTAAAAAACTGCAGTGGTGGCTACATGGTTGACGTCCGCTTCCAATGCGGGAGGTGCCGGGTTCGATTCCGAGTGCCGACCGGGAACCCACCGGTTTTTCCAAAGGGGTAGAGGAGTACACCTACCTGGCGCTGGGTTGTTAATGGGTACTCATTTCGAAAGGTGGCCCCATAAGGTTCTGTAAAGGCCCCTGGGCGCACCTTAACCTACCACAGCATTGGTGAAATAGTCGAGCATTCGCCGCTGCTGTGGGAGGCAGAGAATTGCTGCCGCCGGGTACCTACCGGTAAAATAGGGACAAGCGCACTTCCGGCCTGGTGCTCAGCGGAACGAAGTTCATAGTCGCTTGGGGGGGCACCCACCCTGTGGGAAATTGGCGGCATGGGACAGCCAGAACTAAAATTAAGGTCACCCTCTTTTTTTTCATAGTTCATAGTTCGATTGCGATAGACATATGACCATTGTCAGCGTATTGTAATAGCGTCTGACCTAATAATCACACTTCTCTAAAAAAGACGCGGTGCTATCAGTTTAGCTACTACTGCACATGTTTACTTTTAAAATAACGCGTAACAATATCTTAGCCTAAAGCTTTTGTTAGTAGCATCGCCGGTAAACTAGTAATTTACATTACATATAAAAACGTAAAATTTTCACAATAGGTGCGCGACCGCAGTGTAATAAATGGTAGTTCAGTAAAGAACCAGGGAACGAGAGAGAGAGAAAGGCAGAGGAAAGGGTTAGATGTTCACCAGGTTGCACCCGGTTTGTTACCCTGCACCAGTTGGCAATTAAGCCTTAGAGAGAGAGATAATAAAAGGAGAGAAAGGCAGGGAGGTTAACCAGAATTGTAGCATCCGGTTGGCTACCCTACACTAAGGGGAGGGGGAAAGGGAAAGAAAGATGGAAAGGAAAGCGGAGAGAAGAGCAGGCGCGCTATAAAATAAACAAACGGAAGCTGTAGAGCGGAAGTACAAAAGCCTATTCAATAGGCCAGTGGCACGCAAGAAGTTCAGTAAGGCTTTAAATGATTTTCGCTGTGCAGACAGTTCGGGTCGGCATTCCAGCACTGACTGTTCCGACAGGGGTCTGTCGTCAAGGCGGGCCAACACAACAGCTAGCAACAGTCTGTGCGAGCTGTAGCGAGGGCAGCGACAAAGAACGTAGTCTATCATTTCTTCGCTGACACACTGCACGCAAGTAGCCCTGTCTGTCATGCCGATTCGGAAGGCAAAAGATTTAGTGAAAGCAACACCAAGCCACAGTTGGCAAAGGACCGTTGCCTCGAGTCGAGAGAGTCCAGATGGAGGTCGAAGTCGACGACACGGGTCCAGTCTATGCAGTCGTGTGTGCTGTAAACTTGGTGTGTTCCACAAGTGTTTTATGTCTTAATTGGTGGAACTGTGGGATGACCATGCATCAAAAGACAGCATAGCTCTCGGTTTCGGTTTAAGTCTTTCAGCTGGCTATGTGTTATACCCTTGTTACACAGGCAAGTTAACCGCAGTTACGACCAACCACGGTTAACCGCGTTTAACCACGGTTAGCGCCGACCACGGTTCGCCGATGTTACACGGCGCGCAAGCGACCTCGGTTAAAGCGGACTTGCTTTGGCATGAATGGCTCTGCGTCTGGCGGCAGTCCGGCGTTCAACTCGGCTGTTATTGCCGCGTCCACTTTCGCATTCCTTGAGGTGCTCCGCAGATGACGCTAATTGTTTTCCCAAAGCCTAGTGAGGCTTTCTGTGGTTCGTGCAGTCCATTTTCTTTTTTTACGAACGCTCGCGGCGTACACACGTCCTCCATGGAGGCCGCCATTTTCTCGGTTAGCCGCCAAACCGAGGTCGCCAAGCTCGGTTTCGTACAACTGCGGTTAGCGGCATAACCGCGGTTTCGCATACCGCGTAACATAAGCGAACCGCGGTTACGCGTAACCGCGGTTACACTAACCGAGGTTTAGGCTGTCCGTGTAACAATGGTATTACATCACTGAAGTTAAAGAACCGAGACTGTATCTTGTTTCGCAGCACGAAGACCTCTGCGAACAAAAAAATAAGAGAAACTTATTCAAAGGAGCATGCTGCTACTTAAGCAAGGCTCAGAACTACACTCTAAATCAAATCCTGGCTAGATTCCACGCGTGCAAGCAGGAAATCCAGTCAAATTTTGGCCGCCGCTAGACCGTTCGTTAGGCGGCTGCATATGCGGCGCGAAGAGCAAGCGGCCCATTTCTACGGGGCCCCTTCAATAGGCGTGACGCAAGATAGGCAGGAATTCAAGTCAAATTTTTCCTGGCTAGGTACGGCCTACACTTACGCGTGACGACAACGTTGCGGTGTCGGGAGTCGGTATTTCCTGTCTATGGGCGGCCTGTGGTTATGCGGCCCAAAAGCAGTCGCGGAAGAAAAATTAAATAACTCGGCCATATTAACGCTTTGTGATTTACAATTTCACCAGGTATCATTGTGACATATTAGAAGACAATTGATAACTCAGTAACACTCATACATGACACAAACACACCTTGAATACACAACAGCGGATTCGAACCCGGGACGCATGCATTGAAAGCGGACACGGTAACCTCTACACCACAGCGCCACCACGTTCGCGCTGAAATTTCACGGGGGTATATATCTACGAATCGCTCTGAAGTCCTGGCTTTGCCTTTTTCGCTGTTGTTGTGCCTTCGTGTTGTGTCGACATTTTCATTCGGTGAATATATAAGTTCCGGAGCCGGCAGAGCGTCATGAGAGCTGCTGCATTTAGGTTGTGATTGTGTTCTTCCGCTCGTTGTTGCCGCAGAAAAATAACATGAACTTCAGCGCTGCTCCATGCATCACGGTTACTTCGTCGAAATTGCGCGGATACAAAGCATCGTGCATACAATATACATATGAAGGAAGGAAAACGGGAGAGTGGAAAGACAGGGATGTTAACCAGTTCGGCAGAACCGGTATGCTACCCTGTACAGGGGGAAGGAATTGGGGAGATCGAAAGAAGAGCAAAGAAAGAGAGAAAGAGTGGGAACACACACGCACCCACATAACGTCACAGCGCAGAGCGGCAGTCTTGTGCGGTATGCGGCATCATTAAAAAGTCTACAGCCGCTCGTGTAAGTCTGTTGTCCTTAGGAATTTGAGCAATGCCTTGGTTGCTTGAATTCTCGATGACTTATCAGGATGACATTGGAGAATCGTTTCTAGCGCCAACGGTCTGTCGTGAAGACGAGCGAGAGCGAATACCAGGGATCGTCTCTGCGCAGCGTAGCGAGGACAGTCGCAGAAGATATGTTGCAAGGTCTCCTCGGTGCCGCAGGCGTCGCAAAGAGCATTGTCGGCCATCCCTATTCGAAACGAATATGACTTCGTGAAAGCCACTCTTAGCCATAAGCGGCATAGCAGAGTGGCCTCTCTTCGGCGGAGTCCAGATGGTATTTGAAGTCGCCGCAACTCGTTTAGGTGGTGTTGCCAATAGTCTTGGCTTCTTGAGGTATTCAGTGTTGAGTGCGAAATATTCTTTGCTATCCTTTGAAGCATGGCAGCAGCATCAGACCTTGAAAGCGGTATAGCCTCTTTCTTGTCGCCTTGCAAAGCTGACCGAGCAGCATTATCGGCATGTTCGTTGCCAAACACGCCGCAGTGACTTGGCAACCATTGAAATGTCACTTGGTGTCCCTTCTCGAATGACGTATGAATGTGGTGTCTTATCTCGAATACCAGTTGCTCATATGGTGCACGCCGCAGGGCTGATAAGAGAGATTGTAGGGCTGCTTTGGAGTCATTAAATATTGACCATTGCTGCGGTTGTTCGCGATTGATAACAAAAACTGCAGCACGAAGAGCTGTCAGTTCCGCAGCCGTTGATGTTGTTGGGTGGTCGGTCTTAGAGCTAACAGTTACATCTTTCGCTGGGACAACTACTGCTCCGGACGAATCACGGATGTTCGTTGAGCCGTCGGTGTAAATATGTATGTGGTCGGTGTATTTCTCGTGCAGTAGAAGCAGAGATAGCTGTTTCAGGACAGGCGATGACAAATCAGATTTTTTCTTGATTCCTGGTACACTGACATGCACTGCAGGACGAACCAAACACCAAGGTGGAATCGATGGTTTGGATGCGGGGCTGAAGCCTGACGGTAGGTCAGGCTTCAGATTGTTGCGCAGTATGATGCTAGCGGTCTTTCTGAGGGCAGTGTTGCCAGGTGGTGGTTAGGAGCTCGAGCGAAATGCCTTATGTGAGCTATCAAGGCTTCTAACGCAATGTGCGTTTGTATTGGTATATCCTTGGCGGTGGCAATAGTCGCCTCTGTTGGCGCACATTTGGGCAGACCTAGGCAAACTCTGAGTGCCTGAGCTTGTGCAGCCTGTAGAACGCGAAGATTTGTCTTGCAGGTGTTGGTTAGTACAGGCAGACTATATCTCAGAAACCCAAGAAAGAGTGCTCTGTATAATTCCAACATTGCATCTACTGACATGCCCCAGTTTTTCCCTCCCAGGAACTTGAGCAGCTGGGGAATGGCCGTCAGGCGCTTCTTCAAATAGGCCACGTGTGGGCTCCAATTGAGGTTTCTGTCAAGAATTATGCCGAGAAATTTGTAGGTTCTGGCATAAGAAATCGATTGCCCGACAATAGAAATGGCATATGGTGTCATTAGTTTGCGCGTGAACGCCACCAATGCACATTTCTCCGGGGATATTCTGAGGCCTTGTTTGCTAAGGTAGTGCGCTGTCAATGTTGCAGCTTTTTGAAGTCTCGCACGTATTTGAAATCGTGTAACGGCTGAGGTCCAGACACACATGTCGTCTGCGTATATAGAGATCTTGATCGTACTTGGCAGGGATTCGACAAGTTGAATGAGGGAGAGATTGAATAGTATGGGACTGAGTACTCCGCCTTGAGGAACGCCTCTGCAGGTATGGCGTAGTGTTGTGGGGCCGTCTTCGGTGGACACAAAGAATGACCTTGCAGACAGGTAGCTACCAATCCATCGAAGAACTCGACCACCAAGGCCAACCACCTCAAGTGCATCGATAATAGCCTCCTGTAGGACATTATCATAGGCGCCTTTCACATCCAAAAACAACGCTGCAGATAGTCGCTTACGTGATCTCTGCTGTTGAACGTACGTAACGAGATCAAGAACATTGTCTATGCATGAACGGTCACGTCGGAAACCAGCCATAGAGTTTGGATAGATCTTGTGTTCGAGATACCACTCCAGGCGGCCATATATCATTCGTTCCATTATCTTCCCCACGCAGCTGGCCAATGCAATAGGGCGATACGAGGCAAGGTCAAGTGGAGACTTGCCTTGCTTCAGAAGTGGTACTAATCGGCTTGTCTTCCATTCGTCGGGAACGTTGCCCTCTTGCCACGAGTTGTTGTAGAGTCGCAGTAGTTCTCCCCGCGCGGCGTCACCAAGATTGCACAAGGCTCGGTACGATATGCCATCTGGTCCCGGAGATGAGGAACGCCTGCATGAAGCCAGTGCTGCCTCGAGTTCCTCCATTGTAAAAGGAAGGTCCATTCGGCTATCACGGGAACATGGGATGGCACATCCGGCAACGGGATCTCGACGAACCGCTTGGTCGGCGATCCTCGCGCAAAAATCTTCTGCAACTTCGATGTCTTGTCGCTTTTGAAAGAGTGATACATATGTGTGTGTATTGAATGCACGGGGTGAGAAATAATGTTTATTCCTACCGCGCGCTGTACGCTCTTATATACCGTGACTAGCGCGTTTTGTGCGCTTCAAAGACCGCCCTATGTTGCCTATAAAGCTTCCATTCGTCGATGCCAGCGTTACAGAGGCATTTCAGCGTGCCTACAATTAAGCGTATGCATTTTTTGCAAGGTTACTGACTTACAATTTGGTCCATTCCGCCGCGAGCTCTACGTGTCGTGAGCGTTTTGAAGCACATTAGAAGCAGCGCATGTCAATGCTCACGCCACATTGATGAACATGCGTACATTAATCAACAATGTATGCATGATATGCGCGGGCACAGCTCGCGCTATTCAGGCGAAAGCTGCGCACGTAATCTGACAGCGCTTATTAAAGGTTTGAAAAGCACATTTGAAGACAGCATTTATCTCTACACGTTGCGGTGAACAAGTACATAGCTGGGGCTAAGTACCAGTTTACCGTTTCATACAGGGAGCCAAAGGTCTGACGGCCTTCGTCGCACTTTCTCAGGTTCAGTTGGAGGCATTTCAACATGGTTTCAACCACAATTTTTCCCTTGCCTACATGTATTTGTCACTGGCACATACATTGCCTTGTTCTCGAATACGCATGATCAGCTGTATACAGCACGCTCGTAGACTAGGCACTCTTCATGCTAATAAACGTTCAGTCATCAGATTGCATATGAAGTTTCCAGTGAATATCAGAAGCGATGTGCACCCTAAGACCACACACATTGTTTACAAACTTTTCTCTTAAAAAAAGAAGCTCTATTGAAAAGGAATTTGAGCCTTTCTGCATTTCTGATTGCTCACCTTGCGCCTGTATACACTCGTGAAAATATTTTTTTATATCCAGGAGTGCTTGGGAGGGGGGAGCAACTTTCATGGATTTGAAAGTTTGGTTACACTAAAATACTGAAGTGCACATGCAGAGTTCTGAAAGGAATTAGCACATCTGCAAATGTCTGCCTCATGTTCTTGGACTTTACTTATACAATGGATTTTTTTTCGCTTACACTCCAATAGACATTAACTCCAGCCTTCAGCGTATGTTCAACCAGTGCACTGTCTCTACTTCCCTGTCAATTTTATCGTTTTCCGAGCATTGTAGCACAAAATTCCTTGAATTGATTTGATTGAATATAAGCAGTGTACGCTTAAATGAAATATTTGTGCTGTATGCACAAATTCTGTTCTTCAGTTTGCCTGCATGCCATATTGATGTACCTCAATGAACATGCACAACAAACAATTGTATCGCAGTTTATTAAAACTCACAGTAGGAATTGTCACATAAACACAATGACAAAAGAATGCACTTGTGTTCGCATGTATGGAGTCCATTTCCTCACAATGTACAAACTGAACAAGATCACGTGTACTATGGCCTGTGCACAATTATTCACAGGAGCAGAACTATCACAGCAGTTACCTAGAAAATGTCCTGGAACTTAGTGACATGCATTTTGTAACATAGGCATAATACAAACACTTTAAGGCACAGAAAGCTTGCCATGCAACAAAACCAGAGTACTATGACTTGAGCACTATTATTCACAAAAGTAGGACTATCACAGTTTTTCCTAGAAAATATCACATCACTTCATGACACACATTTGGTAATTGCCTCATATGGGCGTAATAAACACACCTGAAGGCACAGAAAGCTTGCCGTGTGCCCATACTGAAAGAACAAGAAAATTAATAAACTCTCACCACTATCAAGACATGTGTGTCTAAGGCAAAACTAGGTGCTTTGTCAAAAAAAAACACTTATTTTGTTTACTCTACTTCACGCCTCTTGAAACTAAGGAAGGTAGTCTTCTAGAAAAGGCACGAGATCCAGCTGGCCTCTCTTTACTATAGCTACGTGCCTAGAGGGGCCTAAGATACAAATTAATGGCAACCTTACTTCGGAACATATCTTTTCGACCTGATAGCGCGATGAAGAATGACTAGAAAAGTTGTGCTCGCAACATAGACCCTAAAACAGAACTGATGAAGCACTCTTTTTTAATCTTGTGCCTTTAACGAACACATCAAGATTTCAAAACCTTAGAAAAAAATATATACTTAGCATGATGACAAACCTCTTATCTAACAGGTGTTTTACAGACAAGATTGAGTTATGTTTCTAGAGGCAAAATTGTATCAGGCGCCATAAAAAAAGAAAAGGAAACAAAAGGCCACACAGGGCCACGACACAATGTTTTAGCACTCTTTTCAGCTCACTCAGTTGCCCCATAAGCTAATACTCGTTGTTGGCAAGTTATAAGGTGGGCCAGAGCGAGCATCAAAATGTATTGACACTCTGCTGCCTCATGAAAGTTTTTTGTGTCTTAACACGACTCGGTATAGCTTCTGTTAAACAAAAAAAAAGACTTGTCATCAAATCATGTTACATTAAAATATTAGGGTACACTGAACCATTCCACTATCTTTATACGATTTTGGAATCTAGTACATTTATTCACAACTGCAAATAAATAACAGGAAATGTCAGTGCCTATCTAATTCTTAACATAAATTGTATGTCGAGCTTGTCATACAAAAAAGCCGGCAGATCCCACGCATTCTGGGAATCGATGTAATGCGAAGCAGCCAGCAAAGAGCTGCATACATAGTTTTGTATGTCATTGAGGAAAATGCGTATCATGGTTTTCATGTTAACGCCTATTATTTATGTTCGTCACACAGTAACGTCGCGCAGTACCAACTTCGGGGTCGATCAAGCTAGAGAAAAGGCCGCCAGCGCACCATGAGCGTGGCACGTAAGTCATGCTGTACCTGACATGTGTATCATGACTTTCATGTTAACTCGTGTTATTTATCGTCGTTACACAGTCACGACGCAAGATACCAATTTTGGTGTATATAAAGCTAGCGAAACGGCCGCCAGCGCACCATGAGCGTGGCACGTAGGTCATGCTGTACATGACATGCGTGTCATGATCTTCATGTTATGACTTGTGATTTATGTTCGTCATACAGTCATGTTACGCGATACCAATTTTGGTGCACATTCGATTAACCAAGCGACCAGGAGAGCACAACGTCGTAGGCGGCTAGACAGACAGACAGACAGACAGACAGACAGACAGACAGACAGACAGACAGACAGACAGACAGACAGACAGACAGACAGACAGACAGACAGACAGACAGACAGACAGACAGACAGACAGAACAGACAGACAGACAGACAGAGACAGACAGACAGACAGACAGAAGCAGACAGACAGATAGATAGATAGATAGATAGATAGATAGATAGATAGATAGATAGATAGATAGATAGATAGATAGATATAGATAGATAGATAGATAGATAGATAGATAGATAGATAGATTAGATAGATAGATAGATAGACAGACAGACAGACAGACAGACAGACAGACAGACAGACAGACAGACAGACAGACAGACAGACAGACAGACAGACAGACAGACAGACAGACAGACAGACAGGACGACAGATAGATAGATAGATAGATAGATAGATAGATAGATAGATAGATAGATAGATAGATAGATAGATAGATAGATAGATAGATAGATAGATAGATAGATAGATAGATAGATAGATAGATAGATAGATAGATAGATAGATAGATAGACAGACAGACAGACAGACAGACAGACAGATAGATAGATAGATAGATAGATAGATAGATAGATAGATAGATAGATAGATAGATAGATAGATAGATAGATAGATAGATAGATAGATAGATAGATAGATAGATAGATACGCTCAAAGTCGCAGAAGTTCGCTAAGAAATGCTTCGCATTTAAAAGCCTTAGGCATAGCTCAGCCGACAGAGGGCAAAAGAGTGACGCATACACAGTGTAGCATGCGTGTGGCCTGCATCGCTCTTTCGTCCTGCGTCATTTGCACAACATCTGAAAGCTACTTGAATGCTAGTTATGCACTCTCGTAAGAATGTTGTCCTCCAATAAAGAAATAATATTCTCAAAATAAAACACTACCTTGTGTAACACAGCACTGGAATGTACTAGAATAGGGGAGTGGTCGGAACAGCCGCATTACAGAAAGTGAAGCCCAAACCGGGTCAAACAACTTGTGGTGCTGCAATCAGCTGTGTGCAACTCTTAAACAACGACGCATTGCAGACTACCGATCGCAATGCCACAAGCGGATGGACCCTGTTTCGGCTTCACTTTTAGAAGCTCGTTCCAAGCACTACCCTGTTCTAGTACACTCTAACAGAACCTTGATAGCAAACACTGAAATTGTAACAAGTTGCGCATCCAGCTACACTTTAAGTGACGCAAAATGTGCAGAGGCTTGCTGTTCGCCACCTTCGGAAACAACCCGGTTTTGCTCATCGGGCTCCACTGTATTCGCGACATTCCTCACCACAGAAAGCAGTTCAACAGGGTTATCCCTCAGCTCGGTGCAAAACTTTGGACCATTATCTAACACATTCCTCACATTATCTGCCAAGGGGCAATTTCCAAGGAACGTCACCTTCCCAGACTTGTCCGACTTTTTACTCTATTCCCCAAGAGCAACTGTTTTGTGCTGTAAGTGAGAGTATAGATGACTTTGGTCCTGTGGCCTTCCAAAATGCTATGGGCTTAAATATTGAAAATTTCATGGAATTATTAAGATTTTATCTGTCTTCTACCACCGTTACTTTTAATGATACTCCTTTCCTTCAAAAGGATGGAATTTGTATTGGATTTTGTATTGCGTCAGTTTTAAGCGATTTATTTTATCCTTCTGTGACTAGCGTATCTCTGCGTGCATCGAATGATTTTGTGCTGCTAAGATTTTAAACATCTTTGGATATGTAGACGATTACTTAGTAATCTTAAAGGAAGCGAAGCCGGGGGTTTCTGAAGAGGTCGTGCAACAAGTGCTGAGCATTTTTGAGACATGTGGCAAAGGGCTCCGATTCACGTTTGAGCTACCTGAATCAGGACATGTGCAGTTTCTTGATCTCCGCCTAAATGTGCATGAAAGGCAGGTATGCTGCAGATATCATCCGAGAACCAAAAAACCAGTCCTCAGCTACGATTCGGTCCACTCTAAGATAGTAAAAAGGGGTATAGCGAAAAACAGCATGCACGCTGCTCTCAGAAAGTCTTGCGATCATGAGGTCAATTGCAGCCTTCAGCTCCAGGTGCTCCGCTACGAAGGGCTGGCTTCCCCGTTGATTTGTTGGCTTCCGTTGCCGGAAGCTTGATTAAGGAACTGTACAACGAGATACACACTGGCCTCAATCGGCAGGACGCCAAAATGGGGCGCCCCGTGGTTGTGCCGCACGTGCATAACCTCTCCCATCGCCTCAAGAAGGTGGCCGGGAAGTGCGGCATTTCAGTTGTTTTTTCGGCACCTGGCAAGCTCGCACGCATGTGCAGTCGTGTGAATGGGGCTGAGAAGGCTGGCTGCACAAAAAAAGCACGCCACGAAATTTATTGATTGCCATGTGGGTGTGGTATATAGGATCCCACTCACCTGTGGAATGTGCTATGAAGGCCAAACTATCCGATGCATTAATGAAAGGCTGAGAGAGCATCGCGCAGCTGTCAATTCATTGGCGGGGGGTGGACATTTGGTAGATCACTGCCGTAGGTGTTCCTGCACGCCTGGCTTTGAGAGCACCCGTATCTTGCGCAGCTTTGTTGCTCAGCAAGCGCGCGAAATCTACGAAGCATATTGTATACGTTTAGAAGCTGACAAGTGCGTGAGTACGCCGTCACTGGCTTTGTATGCAGAAGAGAGAGTATCTGAAGCGACATTGCAGATATCAGTGTTAGTAACGCCGTCTGTGCGTGAGTACGCCGTCACTGGCTTTGCATGCAGAAGAGATAGAGTATCTGAAGCGACATTGCAGATATCAGTGTTAGTAACGCCGTCTGCACCTTTTTGAAGGTTGTGTGCATGTCTGTACAATTTCATCGTTTCTGTGTTAATAAATTCTCAGTTGATGTCTAGCGCCCGTCCTGTCTACGTGTGCCTTTCTACTGTGTTCGCTCCACTGCGCTGCTAAGATGCACAAGTCCTGTTTCAATCCGTGAGTACTCTACATGAGACATCAGCTTGAATTTATATTACTCACTGCAAGCCCTACACATACACATGCCTATTAGTGAACATTTTTAGAGCTATAGATGATCTGCATTAACTACACGTGAGCAAGATTAGGTGAAGAAGCTAGTATGGAACATGACGCTTTGATTGTTCAACCAAATCCCTTAAGACTACATACAGGAACAGGTTGATTGTAGTAATTCCTGCATGTTTGATCTGTTGTCATAAACAACCAGCACTTATAGTTGTCTCGTTAGTGCTGTCATAAATGCACTTTCTAGATACCCTGCTGGTGATCCTTAGCGCCATGACACTTCTCACGTTTTGAAAGAACTACTGCATTCATGAAATCTAGTATAAGCAGTGCGCTGGCAACAAATTGACACCCCAGAGATGCTGCAGTAATTTATGATATCACGCCATCTTTACAAATTTGTATTGGCACCCACCGGTATGCTGTGAAGCAGGCATTACGAAGCTGCTGGTGCTGGCACCTCCAGTGGCAATACATTCGTATTGTTGAGCAACACATGCACAATGATAAATGCATTTGCATCTCAGTGACTCAGTGCTTCCTGAAACTGTGGTAAGCTGTAAATCATACAATATAGGTAAGTTAGGCAACCTGGTTAAAGCATGCATTTATGAGCTATTCAAACAGAAATTATTAACTGCCGAGACCTCTCTCATGCTAACGAAATACTACTGTGATAAGTAAGAGCTGAGCTAGAAGAATAGGACTTTGGAATAGGTTAGTTGGTTCATAATAAAGAAATTCACACTGCAGAACTTCTCAAGTGCAGTGCTCACAAACTAAGACAGCCAACAAAAAAAATAAGTTTTCGTTAAAGAAAACAGGCACAGCAGCAGTCAGCTGCAGGCCTGTAGCCAGGGGGGGGGGGGGCTAGGATTCGCTTTCCCCTCCCGAAGTTTTGGTGAAGTATGTGTTTTTACCAAAAATAAATAATAAAAATCGGTGTTTTTCTCAAAAAGTCAAGCCCTTGATGCATCACATCATAAGGGGGGGGGGGGGTGCCTAGTTCCCCACTACCTCAAAACTTTGATGGAGGGGGTGTTTTACTCAAAATGAATAATGCGAATAGCTGCTTTTCTCATACAGTCAAAACCTTCAGGAAATGCCCCCCCCCCCCCCCTAGCCTGCCACAATTAGGTCACGAAGCAAATGCGAGCCATGAACTGAGTAAAATTGAAAACAAACTTGTCATAATGTATGTACAGGTCGGCCCACTGTTAGAGGGAACACGCCAGCGCGTGGCACACGTTCCGCGCAGCGCCGTGCACAGGAAGCGGTGAAAACAAAGCGCATGTGCAAAACGACGCAGCGGCGGCACATGCCGCGCCTCGTCTGCTACTAAAACGCCCCTTCACTTCGCCCGAGCGTGGCCACGCTGTCGCGGTCCTGCCGAGCAACCGCACGTCAAGAGGCGTGCGAAAAGTTTGAATTCCTACTGATAAATCCCTGCACCCAAGGATAGGTTTGCTCGGTTTCAGGCCTGGGCTAGTTGGTTCATGGTTGAAACAGAGAAAGAAACAGTGTAAAACATTTGACGGAACACAAGACGAAGAAAGTACGACGGCAGCGCTGTATCTTGTCCTGTATAGCCCTGTTGTACTTTCTTCGCCTTCTGTTCCTTGAAATTTTCTGCACTATTTCTTCCCTGAATAATGAGGGCTGTGGTGCAAATTAACAGTGACCTGAAGCGCTACAAGGCCGTCACTGCGAATGTATTTCGTCTTTTTTGTGTGTTTTCATTTTGTTGCTTCCTAAAAAGCTTAAATAAATGTTGTGATCTCCATTTTGCATGTCATGTTACAATTATGAATGCGTCATTCAAACTTTTTTCACGGCTCACCACTCATTCCAAGTGCCCGCGCTGCTGTCCTTGCCGTGCAATTGCACAGCTCTTGATGGGCGATTGCACAAATGCACGGCAGAGCCGCAACAGCGCGGCCATGCGCGAGCTATGGAAGGGGCGTTTCAGTAGCAGACGACGCGGGGTACGTACCGCCTCTGCGTATGTTTGCGCATGCGCTTGGTTTTGGCCACTTGCAGTGCATGGCGCTGCGCGGACCATCAGCCACGCGCTCGCGTGTTCCCTCTAACAGTGGACCGACCTGTACCACACATGATAAGATGACTGGCTGTTAAATATTTTATTCCGAGAAAAAGCGCTTCCACGATGGGATGTAACGAAGATGACACACAAAGCATGTAAATTCGGGAGTAGTTACTGCTGCGCCTAATGTTCTGCCGCCAGTACAATACGGTCATATGTGTATAGACCAGAACACAGCGACTTCCATGCGCATCGCCATATTTGCATCGCGCGTCGCGCCATCTATCGCACACGCGACGAAACAACATGCGCGGGCTGCCACGCTAGCAGACGCTACACAGAGCAAACGTGAAACTTCCGAAACTCAGCCCGTCGGAGAGCGTGTTTCGCGTCTTTTCTAGCCTGGACATTTTCGCTGATTTTACTGGAACATCAAGAACATCTTCCTCATGCAAGTCCACGATGTATATAGTACGTGCTGAGTGGGCTGCGGAAGCAACCTCGCCAGATACGTACGCTGTTACATTTGTAAAAAAACGTTCTCGCTGTAGTACGCGTGAATCGTAATTGCAGTGCAGCTCGCGAAAGAGTGAAACGATGTTTTGTTGCCCCATATTACAAGCTGTGCACAAAGTTTTGTGAAAGCTCATGATTTCAGCATGCATCGCGTAATAATTAGAGTATGCTTTACGGGTAGTTTCGCGGAACGTAATTTTTGTTTCACGGACGCTCTTACAATAATGCGTCTTGCTCACAAAAGCGCGCTATCGGAGAGTATAACCTGAAGTATCGTTCAGCGATCCCTTTTGGAAGCTACCTGCGCTATTTTATTTTTGTAACGATGGTGCTTTTATAAGCGAAACTGTGCTACTTTTAGTTGAGCCGGTTAGCTACGCCTGCGACGTAAAGGACACAGGCGTGAGTACTGTTTACTTACGTGCCAATATATGTATTATGTGCAGCTGGATGCCTCGTGTCCAAATAAATTTGGGGACATCAAACAGTGAAATGAAAGCAGGAAATTCTGCCAGCTGTTGAGGAGCACCGTGCCATTTATTACCTTTTGAAGACGAAATCTCGAAGGCGTGCATGCCACCAAAAGCACTAAAGCTTAATACTACGTTGAAAGTGGCAAAGCATGCTGATTGCTTGTGCTTGAAAGCACTACCTTGCACTAGATTTTCGTCAAAGGAAACGCTCAAAAGTATGAAGTGCACCCCCACACAAAGCTCGCGCCTGCCTTCAACCCAGCTACGTGTCACGCAAATTAGGTTCGCAAAATGAAATAGGCGGGCATCACACTGCAGAATACACGCAGTTAGTGTACTTACTCGCACATTTTCACTCGGCTCCTAGTTTTTTTTTGCTTGAATCACAGTTATCCACACGCGGCGAAGCTGAAAACTCCGCACCGGCACTATTTCCGTGGCGCGTCGTAATCGTCGCGGACAACGCGAATATCCTCTTGTTGCGCAGCTTGTTTTGGCATCCAAAGACGACGCAGTAGTGCCCAGACGAGCTCATATACGCTGACGCGGCGTGAACGGGTAGTTTTTCGCACTTTAAAGCCTCAGAACTGCAGCTTGCCCTGTTCACTTGGTGCAGCCCGCGCGCGCCTTGGCAGCCCCGGTCAGCCCGGCGTCTGGCTGCGAGAGTATCCGCTCGGCTCGCCAGCAGCCTGGGTGCGAGACAGGCGTGCTCTGGTGTATACACATAGCTGGCCATGTGTGCACCCCTCCCCCCTTTTAAATGCGAAGCATTTCTTAGCGAACTTCTGCGACTTTGAGCGTATCTATCTATCTATCTATCTATCTATCTATCTATCTATCTATCTATCTATCTATCTATCTATCTATCTATCTATCTATCTATCTATCTATCTATCTATCTATCTATCTATCTATCTATCTATCTATCTATCTATCTATCTAGCCGCCTACGACTTTGTGCTCTCCTGGTCGCTTGGTTCATCGAATGTGCACCAAAATTGGTATGGCGTAGCATGACTGTATGACGAACATAAATAATAAGTCATAACATGAAAATCATGACACGCATGTCATGTACAGCATGATTTACATGCTACGCTCATGGTGCGCTGGCGGCCGTTTCGCTAGTTTGATCTACACCAAAATTCGTATCTTGTGACGTGACTGTGTGACGAACATAAATAACACGAGTTAACATGAAAATCATGAGACACATGTCATGCACAGCATGATTTACGTGCCACGCTCATGGTGCGCTGGCGGCCGTTTCGCTAGCTTTATATACACCGAAATTGGTATCTTGCGACGTGACCGTGTAACGAACATAAATAACACGAGATAACATGAAAATCATGACACGCATGTCATGTACAGCATGACTTACGTGCCACGCTCATGGAGCGCTGGCGGCAGTTTCGCTAGCTTGATCTACCCTGAAATTGGTATTGCGCGACGTGACTGTATAACGAACATAAAAACTCGAGTTAATATGAAAATCATGACACGCATGTCATGTACAGCATCACTTACGTGCCACGCTCATGGAGCGCTGGCGGCAGTTTCGCTAGCTTGATATACACCAAAATTGGTATCTTGTGACGTGACTGTGTAATGAACATAATTAACACGAGTTAACATGAAAATCATGACACGCATGTCATGTACAGCATAACTTACGTGCCACGCTCATGGGGCGCTGGCGGCGGTTTCGCTAGATTTATATACACCAAAATTGGTATCTTGTGACGTGACTGTGTGACGAGCATAAAAACACGAGTTAACATGAAAATCGTGACACGCATGTCATGTACAGCATGACTTACCTGCCACGCTCATGGAGCGCTGGCGGCCATTTCGCTAGCTTGCTGTACCCCGAAATTGGTAGTGCGCGACGTGACTGTGTGGCGAACATAAAAACACGAGTTAACATGAAAATCATGACACGCATGTCACGTACAGCGGTGAGCACTGTTAGGGTGAACACGCGAGCGCGTGGCCGACGGCACTATCAGCGCCGCGTAACAGCCATCGTTGGAAACATTGCACATGCGCAGTATGTGCTTTGCGATACACTCTTTCCACCACGCGCACGGCGTCATAGATATGCTTGTTGGGGATACGCTTGTGTGCGCGTGGTGGAAAGAGTATTTCGTAGAGCGCATGATGCGCATGCGCAATGTTTCCACCGATGACCGTTACGCGGCGCCGACAGTGCCGTCGGCCACGCGCTCGCGTGTTCACCCTAAGAGTGCTCACCGCTGTACAGCATGACTTACGTGCCACGCTCATGGGATGCTGGCGGCCGTTTCGCTAGCGTGATCTACCCCGAAATTGGTATTGCGCGACGTGACTACGTGACGAACATAATAACACGAGTTAACATGAAAATAATGACACGCATGTCATGTACAGCATGACCATAGTCCCTCAATACTCTATGGCATGACTTACGTGCCACGATCATGGCGCGCTGGCGGCCGTTTCGCTAGCTTGATCTACCCGGGAATTGGTTTTGCGCGACGTGACTGTGTGACGAACATAAAAACACGATTTAACATGAAAATCATGAGACGCATGTCATGTACAGCATGACTTACGTGCCACGCTCATGGGGTGCTGGCGGCCGTTTCGCTAGCTTGGTATACACCAAAATTGGTATCTTGCGACGTGACCGTGTGAGGAACATAAATAACACGAGTTAACATGAAAGTCAAGACACGTATATCATGTACAGCATGACTTTCGTGCCACGCTCATGGGGCGCTGGCGGCCGTTTCTCTAGCTTGATCGACCCCGAAGTTGGTATTGCGCGACGTTACTGTGTGACGAACATAAATAATAGGAGTTAACATGAAAACCATGACACGCATTTTCCTGAATGACATACAAGACGATGTATGCAGCTCTTTGCTGGCTGCTTCGCATTACATCGATTGCCACAATGCGTGGGATCTGCCGGCTTTTTTCTTTTTTTTTTTTTCGTCCACTCTGAAAATTGCATCCTACACATGCATTAGCAGATATCACGGCAGCATCAGAGAAACCAAAAAGCCCACTTACCAATTCGAACATGTTGTACTGGACTGCGACCGCAGTACGCACACCAACCGGCCTGGTATGCCTGCGGCAGGCTCATTGGTCACGGCGCGGCAAAATCCGTCGCACTCACATTGCGGTGTGTTACATTGCCCTCGACACACACCTTTCATGTCTATTGATGAAAACATATTACACAGCTGCAGGCGCAAAGCGCGCAGCCGACGCAGTTGTGCGCTTTCCAAGTAGCTACGTTGACGAACAGGTGAAGGTTACCGAACTCCGGCCAGCCTGTCTCGTGATGGCGCCGATGGCGCGGCCGCGCGGCTAACACGAAACTTCTCAGCTTCCGCGGTTCTCGCCTCTTTAATTTTTTTTCCTTCACGCGCGCGCTGCGGGGATCATGTTATCATGTGCGCGGTGCGCGTGTCTCAATTTTTCTTCCTTTTGTTCTTTCGTTCGCGCGCATGCGTGGTGCAGTAATTTTAGACCCTCCGCCGGCTTCGACGCGCCCTGTCGCTTCTCTCGCGCGGGCATCGGCCTGCGGGGCCATATACGGAGTTCGGCCGCTTAACAGCGATTGCATATAGGCGGCACTTCTCAAGATCGAGGCCGTGTAAAGAGAGTAACGTATATTTCCCTTCGGCGGGCCGTCCATAGCCGTGATGATAAACAGTACGTAGAAGGATGCCGCTTATATCGAGGCTATTATCCAGGACCGTACTGAGAAGCCTCAGAGTGTAAGTAGAAACAAGCGCTATTAATACTCCGGAGCATCGTGCGCCCTGATGCATGCAAAGGTAATAATGGACGTGAACTGAATTGCATATTAACCACTTTTCTTTCGAAAAGTTTATCCGTAACCGTTCAACCTCAGTTTTCAGCCGCGGGTGTCAAGAAATATTGATTGCGCCACTCAAATTATTGCAACATGATTTATTCGTAAGGTATTGGGTGATGTCTGATGGCGAATTGTGTGGTAGCTGGGAGATCTCATGACATATCTTCATGGCGAGTTGCCCTTTGCAACCTATTGTCGAGGTGCAGTTATTATGACGTATTTTCTCGAATTTTACGAGCGTTCCTTATTGCAATAACAGTAGCAGAGCCTTAAACCGAGACAAAAGGCTTTGCTACTAAAGCAGCAAGACTTTCATAGCACAACGTTCTTGAAAGGCGATTTAAATAAATTCAATATACTTCAGAGAAGAGTGATTAGGGCATTAGAAGACATACCATACCTTGAACACTCAAGACAACTTTCTTTTAAACATAATGTTATTATGGCAAACTACATATACGAATCCAGGTTGCTACAATCCTACATTAGCGCAAACCGAGGGAAACTGGACGCATTTCTGACACTTGTACATCATGAACACACTCAAAACATTTACTTCTATCCAAATAAACCCCCTTGGAAAATATCGATATCACGCACCACTTGCGGCACCCGAAGGCTTAGCCACATGCTACCAGCTATACTCAATTCATATGAGCAGCAATACATAAAAATTGACACATTAAACACTGTCGATATATTAACAATATTTTAGTAGGTGTGCGTTGTTTAAATTGTTCACATTGTGTTGCTTTGCATCAGCTTTTCCCACCAAGCGTAGAACTATAATGTCATGGTGTGCTTTTCTTCTTATGTAGAAAAGCAATGATATACGCTCTATTATTTATTGTGCTCATTTCTTTATGACATATTTTTTGTATATCTTGGCCTGTCATTTATTTTGCCTTTTGCTTGTATTATTACCTGCCTTTTTTCTGCACCTCTGTAAAATGTTTTTACCCTGCTCTGTATAATGTTTTCACCCTGTCATTGCTGCCGCAGGGTGGACGGTGCGTAGTTAACCTGCAGCAGCTGCAGCTTTTTTGCCGTCTCCCTATTTTTCGCCATTGTATCTGTTTTGGTGAAAAATAAACGCACTGACTGACTGAACGAGTGATACCTGTCAATTCGTCACTCGATCAAATGTGTAAGACCGTCCCATATTAGTTTCAGAAGCGCCTTGCAGTATACCATGTAAAACGAGTGGCAGCACGAAGCGTTCACTTTCAGTTCTCAGCGCTTTATACCACGTGTTGCGACATCTAGAACCCGTGGTCATAAAGGCGGATATACTCATGACGTTTTTTTGTTGAGCACATGACTCCATATTTGTTCGATTACTGCGCGAATGTTCGCGCAGATTTACACCCAGCTTACAGAAGTAAGTTACACCCAGCCTTCGTCGTACGATTGTCCGATACGTCGATATTGATATCATAACCCGCCTTTCGTGTGGAGCTGTTACGTTGTATTGCAAAAGTATAGACAGTCCAAGATTATGGGCATCGTCCTATATACTGTGACATACCGTGTACATGCGGGAGAGAAATGAGTGGCCCACGTGCCGTATACCTTCAGAGCTAGAACAGAGCTAGAATGACTGTGTGCGATAATGAATAATGTGGTGACTCAATGCGCACCGCCTGCTCGCAGTTTCGCTTATCGGTTAAGCGAAGCCTTATGGAAATAAAACAGAAAGGGTGCTATTCACGTCAATAATCATTTCACAATTCATGTATAGTTAAGGCAAGCAATCTAAAAGTAGTGCATAGCGATAATCGAGATGAGTGCCATTCAATAATTTATGCAGATATTAGCCATGTAATTTGGGACACGCGTGCTAGTTCGCCGACTTACCGATCACAGAAAAACACAGACTGGTAAACATTCCCAATCGTATTTTCATCTGCGCAAGCTGCCAGAAAGACCCCCGCGGCAGCGACCTAATCAATATGGCCAGAAGCATCACACTGATCGTTTTGTGTCTACCAACGGTGCCCAGACATGGAAACGAATAACCGCACAGAGAAGATGGGAGTAGTAGCGCAAACACCTGTTCTTCTGGCCCGCAGTTCGGTGTACGCTAAGGGATCCCTTTCTTTAGCAGTGACGAACATAATCGTGAACTGCTTCCGAGTAGTCGCCAGAGGTCGTTGTCGCGCCGATCAGCCAACTTATTTGGTGCACAAGCATCGTTGTCCTCGAATTCACGCGCTCCCTGTCCAGCCTTGATTTCCCCTGGGATATTGACCTCGCCGACGGCACAAGCCAGACATGGGGCTCTACACTTCGAGACGGAGAGTAAGAGACCGCGGCCTCAATAACGGCCCCTCGATTCTGTGGTACATTTGCACAGGATTTTGTAGCGATTGAAGAAAACGGGAAGCAATCAGCCCTAGAACGTGTTTTTTTACTTATGGACAATACAGATGACCGCTTTTTCGTAGGTGTCTTTATGATTCCCTCACATAAATGAGACATGTGTTGTAATAGGCTGCCCACATATCTACCCCGAGTTTTGTTAAAGCGCGATGTGAAAAGGAAAATGAGAACGCTAATATTGTAATCCTGTATATATCAAGAAAACTGGTCGTGCTAACAGCTGCTTTTTGACTGCGTTAAAATTTAGGTGCTAATATTGGGCTGTTGCTGTGCGGCGAAATTATAAGCACGTGATATGTGATACTGCCTCCCAGAACGCAGCCGCGAAGCTGACCATGTAAAAACAACTTAAATATAAAGCAGCGTTTCTGCACTCTGCGTGTACATTTTTGAATCACTGACAAATCAACAAAGATATAAAATAGGGTTTAACTTTCAGTGCAGGGCAGAGGCTAGTGCAAACAATGCCCAATGCATTACAAAATAAAAAATAATCTCAACTTTATAATTGCTAGTTTGACATGTAACTGATACATAAAGAACTTATACAGAAAGTGTCCACCTCATCCTCGTCAAACAGCAATCATCGTATGTGCATTGCTTGGAATTGAGTGTAGGCACGGGCGCTCCCTGATCTCTTGTTCTCATCACACCGAGGCCTTCCTGTCTTTGACACTTTTTAGTGTATGACATTCGTCTCACTTTTATCATTTTCTCCCGCTATCACGGTATCGTCGTCTTGGCCAAGATCATCAGTACAAAAATCCAGTATAATAATTTTAAATATAAAGTTTACCCGGAGCGTTAAAGGAGAAAAGACACGAAATCGGAGACCCGTTGCCGCTAAAGTTGTGGTCAGCCTAGTGAGCCGTTATGACAGCAGGAATGTGTCACCCAGTTATATAGCTGTGCCACGAAGCAGCGACCTCTGCAGTGAGGAACAAAAGAGAGCTTCACTGTCTGTTGGTTTCATTAGGTTCATTTGCAGCGAATACACACTCACTCATGAATTATTTCAACACCTGGTGGTCTAATGTAGTGTTTGTTTGCCAGGTATACAGACCATTCGATACGTCCACGAAATGACAGAGACATTCATCTCGAGATGAATTAAATAACTTCACCAACAAAATAACTTCTGTCTTGTACAACACCGGTAGAGATAAATGGTTCGTCTTGACAGAGCACAAAAAAAAATAGATGAGAAATCTCAGGGTATGGGAAACTTGATTGCCTACACGGTACTGGGCAGAAAAGATTAATGAAGCGTGAATGCATGTGTAAGTGATGAGGTCGATGTTGTCAGAACTTCATTAAAAAGTTTTGTCTTTGGTGTAGTTTAGTTAACCTCCATGCCTTTTTAACACGAAAGTGTTTTATGCCGGCGTCCACCAAGACTTCAGTAACGTATTTCCATCCCGGAAATGACGTCGAAAAAAAAATGATCGGATGACAAAGAAATAGTTCCATCAATGGGAGTCGAACCCACGACCGATCGGTCCACGACAACAGATACCGACATTGCGACAGAATCGACATTGCGTTCCATTGGATGCATAAAAGTGAAGCGCACATTTTTTGAAAGAACGTGTACCCAGCCTAAAGCGTTACGCCCAGACGTTTATTCCCCATAATGTGTCAATTTTTGGCAGAGTTAAAGCATGCAGTCTATTCCTGGTAACAAAAATATTCTACGTACTGTAAATACTACACTGTTTCAGGGTTTACACTCAAAAGTGTCACCGAATATTATCTACATTTATTTGGTTATCAAGTTATGAACCGATGAGGCGTGCAAATGTTTTTAGACCAGTTTTTGCAGGTGGTCTTGAGTTGGTGCAATTCTTTATTAGACAATTGCTGTGTGGTTTTTTTTCTATTTTCGGGACTGTGCTCATCCTCTGCTTCGAACATCCCAATGAGTGAATCTCGTGGATCTTTTACCAAGTTTCGTGGTGTCTGCTAATTGTACCTCGCCTCCCTATTTGCAAGGAGTCATGCGTGAAATATATGAATCAGTGCGTTTTTTTGAAGGTGAGATGCTCTAATGACTATTTATAATCTAGTTCAATGAAAGATCTATATAATGCCATATTAGATATGTTATTTCCTGCACCTTTGTACCTCTCACTATACGTTGGGTTGCCTGGACACGACGTGCTGGTGCGGGTGAAGAAAATACGTATTTCACCAATATCCAAGACATTCTTCTACAAAGTGCATAAATAACGCTGCCTGTAAAGACTTGGTTAAGCAGCAAAGGCATCTTTGTATCTTCAGTTAATTGTTGCTTCTGCGAAGTTCCGGAAGCTATAGAACATTCCTTCATCAGCTGTAAAGACGCCATACACTTTTGGGACGTTCTACAAAAGGGATTTAAAAAACAACTTGATTTAAATTCTTATAGCATACGTTATCTCGAGCCACCCAAAAGCAATTCTATACCTATTGACATGTTCTTACAAATTTGTATGCATCGTTTATGGAAAACTCACATGTTAGACAGGCATGCGGAACCAATGGTATCATCGCGGTTACATTCATTCAAATGGCTCTTCAGCCAAAAGGCTTTTATCAGCAATTACAATTTCAACCGGACTGTAAGCATGCAGTGTGTTTAGACATGTGTATAAAAATTCGCATCGTTTTTTTTAGTAGCGGCGGTTAAAGCATGGATGCACCGCGTTCCCCATAAATGTACCGTTCAGCGCAATCATTTCGGTTGAGAATGACTTCACGGACCATACCAGCTTCATAGTTCAAGAGTACCCGCTTTGTCTAGCGTGTATATGCGAGAAACTGGTACTGCTCTGGTGTAAAAATAATTATTTATTGTAAAAAAATACAAACAGCGCTAAAAGCAATGCTCAGCGCTGGAGGAAACGATGAACGTGCCATCCGATGTTTTTTTTTTTTTTTTTGACAAATATATTCTGCTGCTTAACCAATACCTTTGATCTTTTCAATGTGTCTTCAGCAGCTTCCCGCCGGCAAAACACCTGGGAAACACTGGGTTCATAATACTCTGCACAAGACGAAGTATTGACCATACCCAATTGGGTATGTGAGGTCCTTAATATAATACATCGTCAAGCACCAAATAAGGGTTTCTGTAGAAGTGTGCCAACCGAAGGTTTCACATTCTCTTGTTTTTTGATCGCAGTAGAACGCCTTGTTGTCGTATTCCCTCCAAATTCAGCGGTCAGCTGATGGGCGGGCTGCTGGCATGTCATCCTGACGAAAAAAAAAAAAAGAAAAGCAGAGGACACATGCGACGTTATGTTCTTAGATCACCTGGTGTCTTCGCCCATCACACAAAAACTTCTACCTGGTAAACCGACGTTTCCGATCTGTTATGCACCTTGTCGAATTTTGTGTAGACAGCGTCACAGAAGTTACAAATATGAAAGTGTTTTCAGAAGTTGCTAATGAAGCTTTCTAATAGTGTTTTAACCATAATCTTACTACAGTTATGAGAGAAAGCGTAGCATGATTTCTTCAGATATACTCATCGATCTCCACGAAATACCTTCGGGCATTGCACATCTGACCGACTATGACTTTGACCTTGTTGAACTTCACCATGAAACTTCCAGTTTTTCTTAAAAGTGAAGTGCTGTTTCGAAGGTCGGCTGCAAGTCAAAACCACAGCACAGCCGCAATTTGATGAGAATCACGTACAAGGAAAGCAGTTTAACAATACACTCACGATTCATGCGTTAAGTAAATAAAGTGGCAAGTAAACTTGGCTTGAAATTGGTTGCACACTATCGCACAATATTGCAAACGAATTTCTTTAATACCAGGGGAATGCCAGTTACGGCGAATATTGAATGGTAGGAGCCAATGCATGATTAAAAATTAATTCGCTGCGGCGGGTCAATGCTCGGATGCGATATTTAGATGGAAGTGAAACACACAAACAGAAAAAGAAAATGAATAAAAAACACAGAGAAAAACGCTAGGGCCTGCGCTGAAACCGCAGCACAGTCACAGCGAAAGCTGGAAGAGCGGCGTTTCTAGAGCCCGTTGTAAGCTCACTTGGGCTACAATACAAGTACACTAGAAAGGTACCCACTACGCCATAAATCACAATTTTGGTGAAGTTGGGAAGCACCTACTAAGCCATTATTCTTCATTCTGCGGAGAAGCGAGGCAGCAGCTACACGTCTGTAAGGCATTATTGCACTTTGTTGACGCGACGACTGATGACGATGAAGAATTATGGCTCAGCCCTCTGTAATGGGTTGGAAGCTTTAAACGGCCCACCAGTTATGTAATTTGCATTGGGTGACGCCCGGTCGCTATTTCCCTCCTCCCGTCATGCTGTATACCATACGTTCACGTTGGAGAGAGACGGGGGGGTGAGAACTTTACTGAGATCATGAGGAAATGGATCATGCGCTTGTGGGGCTTCCTTGCAACTAATACATTGCACTTGCGAGGACCGACTACGCTATAATCATTGTAATTTTACTGAGACCCCGAGGAAGTGAATCATGCGCTTATTGGTTTTCCTTGGCAACCAATACAAGTGCACTTGCGAGGAACCCACTACTCTATATATCATTGTAATTTTTGAGAAGTAGGGCAGCAGGGCACTGTGCCAGTTTTCGTCATTCTACGGAGAGCACTGGTACCTGCTAAAATGCATGTAAGGCATTATGCGCACTTTGTTGATGCTGTGCCTGATGACGAGTGAAGAGATTATGGTGGAGCCCGTTGTAATGGGTTGGAAGCATTCAATAACCTACTCGTTGCGCATTCGCATTGCGTGACGGCCTGGTTACAGAATTCGCGTTGTGGCGACGCTTGATGCTTATTTTACTCTTCTACCACCTATATTGCATATGGCTAATGTGGTTCCTCGTCCCGACATGAAGCCTGTATAGGACCTTTTGCAAAGCAGTTTGAAGCACTGGCATAGCTCAGAGGTTGAATACTGGGCTCCCACGCAGAGGGCCCCGCTTCGAACCTCGTTCCATCCTGGATTTCGTTTTTGTTTTCTTATTTCGAGCGATTCTGGTTGCGGACACCGGCGGCGGCGGTGGACAACTACGGCGCCAAAAACGGCCGGTGAAATGATATCATAACAGCTTTCGCTGTAAAAGTTCGTATGCTCAGTTATGGCATTGTAAACAACAACACCACCACCACCTACTACTACTACTGCTGCTGCTGCTGCTGCTGCTGCTGGAGACCCTGTAAGGTGCGAGCTCCTGGCCAGTTGCTCGCTAAAATTGCGCCTGGCTCTTGTGTCAGAAGGTTTTGTCACCTGCAAACGTATTCAAATGCTGTGTATACTAACACGAGGATGAACAAGAATTATATCCCTTATTACGACTGCTGTACGCACTTCACTTCTCTGTATTAACATTACCAATGAGCAATCCAACATAAATAATAAGCTGCCAACAAAAACAACAGTACTTTTATACAACCACGGTTATATATCGCTGTTGCCATCGCATGAAATGATAGATGAGAGTACAAAAATGCCATCAACTAGCTAACGCCTAAATTACATATGACGCATTACTTTACCTTCATCGAGATCTGCAGTTTGCACAGGCACCACAGCTGATGCATGATGCACTGATGTACTTTGCCCACACTTGAATTAGCACTCATGCAGACGACCCCTGAGGCTGCCTTTAAACTTGTTAGAAATTAGGTCCCAAACGACGTCTTGAGACTGGTCGCTATTCAGAAATGAAATTGCTGATTTTGCCTCCTAAAAACATGACATGCCGCTATCACATCTATGAGCGCCTGATCCTGTCAATGAAACCTACAACGTCTTCGGTACGTCGTCAGTGCAGTTTCATTACTTTTTGATTGTGGAAAAGTTTTCCGCTTCCTAAAGGTAAAAAAAAATGTAATGCGAATATACGACCCGACCTACCATGAAAGGATGTCTTAACTCATTCAACTGCTAGCAAAAATATGCTTCCTTTGATTGCCGCGTTGTATCATTGACCATAAATGCAGAGGACAGTTGCGAGCCGAAATTAAGAAGCCATGCGAGAGCTAAAATTACACAGCTTGTCAAGCAACACGAAGTGATTATCTCAGTGACACCTTCAAGCGTGACGAAGCCTCTGAACTGTACGAGAGTTCCACAATAAATGTGACCAGCACGACAACAATAGAGACGGATGACGATTTTACACACAGATAAGTACTCGTATACTCGTATAGTTTACTCGTACGCATACTGGTATAGTTATTTCAAAAGCCGTCAAAAGAATATTCTGACATTCTGACCTCAATACCGTCTTCATATATATCAGCGCAGCATGCAACAATGTGAACGCTAACAGCACGAGCATATATGTGAAAAAGAAGAACATTCACCCTTGAGGGAAAAACTGTAATGACGCAAGAAGACGGGGACGAAGCGAAGACACGAACAGACAGACACGGGCGCCCTGTCTGTCTGTTCGTGTCTTCGCTTCGTCCCCGTCTTCTTTGCGTCATTACAGTTTTTCCCTCAAGTTATGAACCAACTAGCTCAGCAACAAGCCCTGTTAACATTCACCCAGGCGGGTACGATGCGCCGGGCTGTGGTTCACAGTGTGCACAGAAATAGACAATCATAAAAAGCGCACCCCGTATTTACAGCAGCCTAACATGGTTGACGATGATTTGTTTACTTTTTTTGTTGTTTTTTTTTGTTTTTTGCCAAAGTAAACGCATTTTCCTCCACTACAACATGGTGACTATGGCCTTGCAGTAACCTTCCGAGTTATCTCCTTCGTGTAACACCATACAACCTATACAGGAACGGCAGTTCTTCTAAGCTTGAACACCAAAGAATCGATTTCTGCTCACCGCCAGCGCATGCTTCTCTTCATTTTAAACGTAGGCGAAGCGGTGTAATGCGCGGCACAAATTTTTGTTTCCTTCATTCGTTTTTAATCGCATAAGAGCTGTAGGCAGCCTGCTACTACAGCTTTCTTTTTCTTTTTTTCTTCTTCTTTCTAAGGCGAACGGCCGAAGTAAATGTGTTTAAGCGAACGACGAACAATAACGAAAGTATATAGTGCGTGGTCGTTAGCGGAAGCTGGTTCTCAGGCCTCATCCTAAACTCCTTGCAGCATTTGTATACTGTTGTTGGCGCTTTGTTGGCAGCTTTTTTTTTTGGGGGGGGGGG
>NC_051180.1:62804744-62904743 GCF_013339695.2 Rhipicephalus sanguineus | reverse complement strand
CGCATGATCATAAAGTCAAGCTGTTCATCTGTAGCGGAAAGGAAGCCTTTACACGTGGTGGGACTGCGCGGCTTCAAATTGATATTGCATTTTATGATTTCAAAATAAAAAAAATAGCAAGAAATTAATTGTAAGGTGTAACTGGTAGCTTTTGGATACGAATTTATTGATGCATATATTCCACCATTTTCACTGCGGAAATATCTCTTATTAATTTATCTGCCAAAACTTGCTCATATATTAAGCGCGGCTGGTAGTAGGCTATCGTAAATATTTTGGCAACATGGCCGGCCAGCAACCGCATCATTACTCACACCACTATCGATAGCATTGTCACGTAGATGTGACGGTGAACAATACTGCAGCAACACTGGGAAATACGGAGCTCTTTATTTGGGCGAACTTGTGCCCAGAAAATCAAAACTCAAAATACAAGCGATACATGCTGCGCGCTGATAGAGGCGGGAGCAGTCGTCAGCCGTTGAGCAATCTGATCATCGGTAGAACGCGTCGTACTTTATAAATCAGTCATCAAACCTTCTAGCGTTATCGGTGGTGCTCGCGTAAACTCTCGAATAAACTTGCCTGTTCGCGTCCGGCACGTAATCTTAACAGAATGATCTCAAACGATTGTGAAGCTTCTCAAACATTGCGGCGCGGTCTGCGTCAAACGTTGCTAACACTCTTTATGGGTGGAAACCGAATACGCCAAAACAAAGCCATAAACACGCGTGGCAGTAACATCGATAGTATCGATAGTTTCAAAAAAACTATCGATACTATCGATAGTCAATTTACCGATAGTTCTGCATCACTAATGGACAGCCTCGGCTGATTTTTGCCGTCGCCGCCATCATGCTCCGTATATATATATATATATATATATATATATATATATATATATATATATATATATATACATATATATACAAAAGCCGAAAAGAAAAATAATTCAGAAAAACTTTCCGACGCGCGGAATCGAACGGGCGACCTCGCTTTCCAGCAGCGCGCGGCGTTAGACGGTTACGCCATCAACAGTACCGTCTTTCAGCCTGCTAGCGGCGAGCTATTTATATACATCATTTACTTCACCATGCTTTCTTAGTCACCACATAGATGGCACGATGTGCGCACGTTGCGCGCTTGAACGATCGTCGCCCCGCTCCTGCGAACGCCGTTGCTCTTCACCCTACAGGGCGTGGCGGCCTCGTGCGCTTATCTCGAGGAAAGAATGGGGCGGCCGGAGGGGTCGAGCGGGGGGTTGTATGTCTTGTGCTTTTCCCGCGATGTCTGCGCTGAAGTCACAGAGAGTACGAAGGTCACTTCGCTCGCTGAAGCGGCCGCGTTTGCGAAAGGAGCTCGCTGTTCAAACAGAAATAAGTAACAATTGTGACAGTTCGTTCGCGCTCGTCCTGTGTGTACCTGTTCGTTCGTTTCGTGCGTCCTGCTTTATGTTTGAGCAGTGCGCTTCAAGTGTCGAGCTGTGACGCATGATAGTTCGCGCTCGTCCTGTGTGCGTTCTCGTTCTGTGTGTGCATGTCAGCGAAGTGTATAAATGTTCATCCTTCCCTTTCTACCAATAAAGTGTTGTAAGTCAGCGCTCTGTGTGCGTCGCCTTTCTTGTCCTCGTCTTCTCTTGCGCTGTATCCCCTCCGCGTTCTTTTCGTGCGTCCTTCGGGCTCGAGCGACGCGCTGGCAATTTCGAGCTGCTTTCCGTTCTTCGCGTTACATTCCAATTTATTGCTATCGCATTCATTGCTTCACCGTTGCGGCGAAACTGGGACTTTTTTTTGTCCTTCCACATCACGCCTGGGTACAGAAAAGGGTCACTTTGTCGTGCGCATCTCAACGGCAGTTTTCAAATTGAAAGAAAATTAGGAGCGTTGCGTGATAGAAAACGCGCTCACGCTCCTCCGAGATTTGCTTACCACCAGCGGTACGTGGTGTATACAAATAGCTTGTCGTTATTGTGCCGGCACATGCATAAAAAAATGGCGTGTGGTTGAGTTGTCTAACGCAGCGCGCTGATGAGCGAGCGGTTGCTGGTTCGAATCCGCGGTCGGTTACTTCAGAAGCTTTTTTTGTTCTGCTTTATTTTTCTTTGCTCCTTTTTTACATATATTCATATATATATACATATCCGGGGCATGACGGCGACGGCGACGGCAAAAATCAGCCGAGAGTGTTCATGTAATTGTTATCACAATAAAAATGAAGCTTTGCGGCGAGCCTAGATGAGCGATGGCTTCGACGTCGTCGTCCTCGAACGCAATACCGAAAATGTGACGGTATTCCTCCTGTGGACCCCGGCTCCCACAAGCGTCCCGCTTACAGGCAACCGCTGAGTGAGACCTCGAGCCGCGGCTCGAGGTCTCACTCACCAAGCCGTGGCCGATTCGGTCGCCGCCTCCGGGAAGCTACTAAGCGATGAGAAACACTCAAGCTTGTGATACATCCGCTTGCAACAGCAGGGAGCACGTCTTTTGGCGAATCGCTGAGTGGAGAGTAAAGTAGGGTTTTTGTTAATGTAGTTGCTTCAAGTGACTGTTTCGCCATTTTCTTAACTGTACGACAGTAACACGGATAAGAATAAAGGTAATGCTTAGTAATGCTGGTTCATAATTCTGAGCCTGGCAGCAATAACGACAATTACAACAATCACAAGCTCACCGAGCGGAAGTCATTATTTATTGTTCTTTCTTACATGATTTCTCTTTTTATTTTTTAACTGAGTATAAAACGGTGGCCATGGCCACAAAATCACGAGAACAACTCCTTCAATATCATTCAATAAAGAAACGCAACCCGAAGCTAAACGGTTTTCTGCTCTTTTATTGACGACACCGTTGTCATGTGCGGCTCAGATAGCTGCTTCTTACAAATGAAAGGAGCATTACACGAGATGGGGAAATAACTGCGATTATCGAGGAACTAGCGTGCGGGCCACACCAACACTCCAGGAAATGGGCTGGCGTATGTGCCTGAAAAGGAAGAAGAAGAGTAAATCGAAGGGCAGAAACCGGAATAAAATGGAACGTTACATCAGTGTACAAAGCAGCGTCGTAACGTGCTACGTGAACACGCATAAGCATTGTTCCCTCACAGAGATGCATAGAAAACAGTACGTATTTCGTCTGGGTAACGTGCAAACCCAGTACGAGCTTCCAGTTTCCTCTTGTGAAATACACTACAGGAAGAGTGCATTAACCTCTTCAGTCGCCGTGACCCCATTTCGGGGCATTTGTTCGAACAAACGCAGCTAATACTGAAGCATTTCTTTTTTACGTTCAACGTGAATTTCTAGCGTGGAGAGCAGTACTTTACTTAAGGCCAACGAGATGGCGCTCCATGTCGTGCACCTATGAGGCACGGTGGGTTTGAAAACGGCATTTCAGAGCAAACTTCAACTTCTTCGTCCTCGAGATGAGTAATTACATTTTTTTACGTTGCCATTTTCTTTCTTTTTTACCCACCTTGTGTGTTATAGTGGGTACACTATGTCACACTACTGAAGGGTATCCAATAAACCTTTCATCAATTTTTATGCATAATCTGTGTTGTAAATTGCGGTTAAAACCTGTTTAAATTGCATTAGCGACTGTGGGTTTAATAGCACGCTATCTATCACTGACAGACAAGTACCTGACTGAAAAAGAAAATCAACAAGTCTTGCAAGATAATGAAGCCGTTCTTTCACATTCTGATGATCCCGACTTTATTGGCAATGATGCTTACAACGACAGCAACACGAAGGGTGAGAGGGAGGGCAGCAACGGCGAACAAAATGCCTGAAATTGCACGACGTCCAGAACAAAAGGTTGAATGAAGTGGAGGAAGAGACAAATTTTATTGCGATAGCAATTGTATGGATAGTGTCGGCTGAATTTTGCCGTCGCCGTCGCCGCCGTCATGCACCGTACATGTATAAGTATGTATATATAAGCCCCAAAGAAAAATAATTCAGAAAAGCGGTTCCGAAGCGCGCAATCGAACCAGGGACCTATTGCTCCGCAGTGAGTGGCGCTAACCACTATGCCACGAAACGCAGATACTCCACGTAGCTAACGGCGAGCGTTATATACACACCCTTTACCGCTGGACGGACTCAGAGACGGCAGGCGCTTATAAGCGTTTCTTCATCACCAGCGGGATGGCGCTAGGAGCGTGACGGGCGGATTTCAAATTCGTCGGCGAGCTCGCTCGCTTCTTTTTATATTTGTGCAGGGAGAACCTTGCCCTTCCGCTGTCTGCTCGCGCGGTTTTCTCGTGCTGAGGGGAAGTAGGATGTTTCACGCTTTCACCGTGATGTCCGCGCTCATGTTACGGAGCGTACGAAAGTCACTCGAGCTCAAGGGACGCCGCTAAACGAACAAACAGAAGATGAGCGCGAACTATCAAGTGTCACAGCTCGACACTTGAAGCACTCCAGTTTCCTTCGCTGCTTTGGCCGCCTTTGCAACAGGAGCGCTGTTCGAACTGAGATTACCTATTGGCGAGTCTCTTGCTACCGCATTCATTGCTTCGCCCTTGCGGCGAAGCTGTGACTTTTTTAGTTATAAAATATGCGTTGTCAACGGCGGAAAGACAAGTCAGTCTTGGTACCGTCGACTGCATTGCGCCAGATGGTTCTAGTGACAGGTGATCGAAGGACAGAGAGAAGAAGGGGAAGGTGGATCTACCAGACATGGTTGCTAAATGCAACAAATTCAATGCCGGGGTCGATGTAATCGGCCGATTTGTGCAGTGCTGCCGCATTTTATTGCGCACAAGGAATTAGACCATTCGCATGTTTGCACAGTTTTTGGATAAGACACGTTGTAATGCGTCGATGAAATATAAGAGCAAGCAATGGTCTCGAAAACTCAGACTTGACGTGAACTCAGAGATCACAACAAACACAGTATCATCCTTAATTAAAGAGCCAGCCGCTGTGTCCAACAAACAACGCAGAGGAGGAAGAAGCGAAGAAGAAAACGAAAAAGAAGAAAGGCCGACTGGTCAACAGAGGCGCAAGACCACTCTGTTACACTGCGGCGCCATTTGCACTTCATTTCCGACAGCCGCGAATCGCCCTGTGTCGGGTTTGACGACATTTGCCACGCGTTGGCGTGTTCCCTCTCATAAAGCTCACCATAGTAGGCGGGCAGCACTCTACTCGACATCTTTAGAAACATACTAGCAGTCTACTCTGACGTACAGGGACCAGAAGAAACTGGCTTGAATTCCTTCCGGCAAAGCTGGCTTTCCTGCGTTCCATAGGGTTGATTCTCGTAATAGCAAATTGCTGTCTTATTTTTAATTGCACAGAATAATAACGTTAAGAAGGGGAGAGAGATAGAGAAAGACGAAAAGGAGAGGCAGGGAGGTTAACCTGGTACTAGTAACCGGGCTGCTACCCTGAACAGAGATGAAGAAATAGGGGTTCGGAATAGGACAGAGATAGAGTGGGCGATACAATAAAAAATTGCAAATAACCCTTAAACAAGTTTCATAATAGGAAAAATAGAATGAAACACAGACTTGGCTATTCTATGAGCCAAAGTCCTAGCCAAAGCGAACTCTGAAGATGTGCCGATGGCGCTTGAAGCGAACATCGTTTTCTCGTGACGCAGGGAATTGAAATTCACGATGCTCCCTCAAACTCGCTTGTTGATGATGAGGCCAAAATATCTCACACAAACCACACACACAAAAAAAAGAGAAAGAAACATTAAAAACGAGCAAAGCGATTGCGGACGTTCGCAGCCTTTGCACTACGGAGAATAAACACGGAAGGCGCGGTGTCGTGAATCTGAGGCATCGACGGTATTGAAGAACTGCGATGAGCTGTCGTGCTGCGTTCGCGAAATGAATAAAAATAAAAGCAGAAGGAAGGACGAGTCACTCTGCAATTGTACCGGTTCTTCCTTCCTACTTCGCGACGTGGTGTAAATGATGATGGGCCCATTCGTGCTGACGCTTATGCACTTTTGTCGAAGCCGCATATTTTGCTACATTAATGGTTTCCTACTCAAAATATACATTTCCATTGCATCGTTTGAAGATCTGTGTCATTTGCTCCTGCTACGTCGCCTGGAGGCTCAATGATTCTTCACGGTGCGTTTAAGTAAACGTGGATCTAGATGTTATATTCAATTCAGGACGCTGAAGATTCAGTATTTGATGCGTTGTTCAACCACAGATGAAAATAATTACGGGAGGCCATTTGGGTGATCACTGAGTGTTTCTTGATGATGTACTAGGCGTGAAGAAGAAAAATGCACTTCATTTAAAATTTTGAGCTTTTGTTCTCTATCGTTGTGGACGATACAGAATTTCAGTTATAGTACTTCACTAAATATTCATTTGGTTCCATTTGAATAAATAATCACGTCGGGGCTGGCGCATTATCATTTCTTGACCGACCACGCTGCTAAAACTTACTTTAACGTACGTCCCTGTGGAAAAAATTCCAGGATGACCAGTTGAATCCTTTCTAACAAAACTACACCCATCGTGGTTGTCCGAAGGTTAGTGCGTTCGCGTGCCGAGGTCACGGATTAAATTCCGGCCGCGGCTCCTACACTTTAATTGGGGCGGATTGAAAGATAGCTCGTTTACACAAAGCTTTGGGCACGCTAAAGAATACCAGGTGGTCAAAATGATTATGAAGTACACCAAAGTACCCGTTCGGCCTACTTAACTCCATAATCATATCAAGGCATAGGCGCGTAACTATAGCCTACTAAGGATGATAAAGCGTCCAAGGACTAACGCATACATGGAAATGTTTGGCAAACACAAGAGGAAATGCGAGCGCTCATTTCAAAAGCGAAAAGAACTGTAACATCGTAAAAACGGGTATCCAAAATTAAAAAGACCAACAAACGCGAGCTAACGCAACCCTATTTAAAACAGCTGCCAGCGCAACAGGAAGTAACTATGCTTCCGACACGCTAGCTCATCATCCATCACACAGTTGGCACGCTTCCCCGGCCGCTGTGATACCGCTGTGCATGTGGGTCAGTGGCTAATGTATGGCCTGCGGGGTGGCGCGGCCGCCACCGCCCGCCAAATTATCTGGCTACTTCCTTTCTCCCGATTACAACTTTGTCACGGAAGTACTGACGTATTCATGTGTGCCAAGCACGATACTTGCCCTGAGAACGTATGCTTCATCTTCATGCGGTACGCGAAATGGCTACGTCATAAAAAGGCGATACGTTCGCAGAACGATGCTCTTTTTCTCGTAAAATTGAAACACCCGTCATTGCGCACAAGGACAGACAGACAGAAGGAGTATAATGACACATTGCACCCAGCAGCTCACACGTAATACGATTGCGTCCTTGCATACGTCAACACGACTCGTCTAGTTTATTATGGTGTGCAAAGATTACGAACTCTCATTCGCACAAACAAATAAAACTGCATGATTGCTGCCGGAAGCTCACTCTGTTGCGTTATACAAGAAGACGGCAATCCTGCATTCTGTCCATTTATTTCTAATTTCAATGCTTCAACGTTCGAGCGATGCTTCCCATGCAAATTCACGCCTTCTTATTCTCGGCTTGTAACGTAACGTGTTGCGCTGACGCCGCTTTCTTTCATGCCCTTGATAAAGGCGGCGGCGCAGAAAATAGTTCATAATGAGACCAATGAACAATGAATAAATAAAATAATAATTATATCAATTTATATCGAATGTTTCTCTGACTGCAAATTAACTCGGGGCATCCACTAATAACCAGGTTATTTCGCTATCGTACCGCGTTTAGAGCAAGTATACATAATCTTTACTGCTGTTCTCGTCATTTCCTCTGGCCATCCCAGGCGTTGCGGGTTTGGTTGCATCAAAATTGACGGCGAGCGAATGCTAGCGGCAAGCATGCGAAAAAGACAGGCCGGATGCTGTCGTGATAGTTCGCTCCACCTGAATCATAGCCTCCGAGCGAAGATGCCTGCCCATATCAAGCGATGAATATTCTGCTTCGTTAGACGTGCATCTAGGCTACCGGCACGTGCCTGATCAAGCGGCACGTGCCTTCTCAAGAATATATTCGGCTAATATAGCTTACTTTTTTTCTGAAATTGTGAACAGAATCATTTTCGAAAAGGAAACACGATAAAAACCCTAACTTTTGCTCCGTATCTAATAATTCACTCTTCTTCGATGCGTAAATAAATATCAAGTTGAATGACATCGCGTATGGCACTTGTGATGTTGTGCACTTTCCATGCAATCATTACGATCAAGTCTGTGAATTTAATGAACACCGAGCATGTCGGCTTAAATTAATTTGAATTTATAATACTAGAACTGTTGCTGCATGTGCAAATGAGATTCATTGCTACTAATTTTACAATAACGCATTTTCACAGCTATTAGCACAGATACAATATTTGACGATGCGAACATCTGCAAAATTAGAATACATAGGTGAAATCTGATGTGTTTTACGCCCTATCAGGGATTGGGCGAACAAAAAGAGCCTCCGGTTTTCTAACACACAACCAAACAAGACTATTGTACTCTCATTGCAATATATGTATAAGGATGGTCTTGGATTTGTGGCTTTTATTACATCACGTGAAATGCTGTGTTTGACTATCCTCACACAGCTCAATGAATTTCTTGTTCCCGTAACATAGCTGAGGAGGTGTCACTGTTAGACATTGATAAGCGGCTTCGATGTGCTTGGTTTCGTGCAAAAATGTTCGTTTTTCGTAACAATCCTGTAGTCGGCCTACTTTCGTTACTATGTAGAGAATGAATTCTTTTGCACTTTTCGTACAACCAAACATGAATTGTACAAAGCAAAGCGTGGTGTTTCACAAGTTCTCTAATCCTGTAGTGTAATTGAACGATGCGGAGATGCTTATCCCGCACCGCATTGTTATATATGAATACCTTCAATGCATATCATGAGAGCAGACAGCACTACTTTACCAAAAGCATGGCTGACTGCACCCAAATACGCCACTTCAAGAGAACAACCCATAGGAGCGGTCCAAGAGAGCGCCACGGGCTATAGAGAGAATGAACGACCGACTGGCAAAAATGTGCCCTGTGGGAAATCGCCCACCTTGCGCTGTAGCAAAGAATGATCGACTTGAGCAAGGAAGAGAGCGCAATTTCGAAGGTTCCACTCCCCCTTGGCGGATAGGTGAAATAATGGCTCCCGACTACAGTTCAGAGAACACCCCCCGAACAGAGAAAAACACCACATTCAAGACAAAGCACGAAGTGTGAATGCGGGGTTCCGAATGAAGGGCTAAGAAAGGGTCCTTACTCCAACCTGGGATTGAGTACCGGTTCGCAGGGACTATTGCCGACCACGTTTGACCATTTTCGCTCTTAGATGAAAACCATCTACAAAGCTTACAGTCACTGCCGCAATACCCTGTAACGAGAGCGATGACCATTTGCACTGGAGTGCTGTACAATTTAGCAATTTAGTGCTGGTCGGGGCGATTCACTACAGCTCTCTTCATACAATCACTAGTTAGCCCCGTGTGTCGGTGTTCTTCGCCACCTAATTCACACATTGAAGTCATCATTCTCGCACGCGCTTATCGCACCGAGACGCGATCGTTGGTGAAGACACACAGAGTGATAGAGTCGAGCAGTCAAAATCGACATCATATATTGCATTAAATGAAAGGCGTAATGCGTCTGCCTATGCTATATTCAAGCTCTTAAGCTAATTCTTCAACAAGATATCCTCACATGGAGGACATTCCTTTCCGAAACACACGCATCTCTTAGTGACTACCATTCGACCGGAAGCTATATGGATACTTCACGTTGGCATTTGTTGCTCACAGCTCTGACCGGTTGTTGTCACTTTTATTTCTCCGCATGCTGTAGACCATGCTCCCGCTACGCTGAGTCGTTCCAGGCGCTTGATTTCTGCTGTCCGACTGCTTGCTCTGTTTGTGCTTTAGCAATGAACAGTCATAGTCCCTCGAGCACTGAAGTGTCGAAATAATATAAAAGAGAGGACACATAACGGCTACAGTAATTCTTCAGAGGCAGGGCCCGATGTATTTGGAGAACCGAAGTGGCATGGTAATGGCCCGGAGGCGTGCGCGTTTTAGGACGACGTCTGCTACGCTCGCCGATGAGTGGCTGCGGAAATATGATCGTGCAGCGGTATGTGCATAAGAGCTGTAACCGTACGATCGTTTACGTAAGTAGCGCGCAGTCGTCGAGAGAAACCTATTGAAATGGAAATGTTGATAGCTTCGGAATAATGAACGTGTCTCCCTCTGTCTGTCGGCACTCCCGACTCCCTCTGCTTGCTTTTAGGCGCTTCAGAAGCTTCTGGCGCCGGGTTCAAGAGGCGATGATGTGCACAAATGGCTTTGTCTTGCGTTGCGTCACGCTCTAGTGCTGTGTCCCGCTTAATGCTTTTTTTTTTATGATTTTGCCGTGTAATGTAAACAGTTCAGACACTGCATAAGTAGAAAAAACTCTAGCGTGGAGGGCCCCAGTTAAAAAAAGACAAAACGAGGGCTCCCTGTGCCTTTCATGTATGTGGTCTCGTATCTCACGCTCCAGTATTTCCAACTACGATTTGTCAACTGGCCCCAAACAGCACGCAACTAAAGGAAAGTTGCTAGCAGCTTTCAGCAGAGAGAACGACAGAAAGAGAATAACTTTTTTTTTCATTGGGAAGGTTGCCTTTACGGGTGACATAGTTATACAGCAGCTCAAGAGGCGCGTCACACGTAAAAAACAACAAGTTGGTTTTGTGTGATAATAGGTGAATCTCTAACTATATATATATGTATATATATATATATACCGGGTGTCCCAGCTATCTTTAGCCAAGGGTTAAAAAATACAATATTAGAGGCAGGCGAGTGAAATCAGTTGCAAATTGCTGACAGCCACCTTGCGCGCTACAGACAATTTTTTGTTTTGTAATTAACTAATTTGTTAATTAGGACGATTTAAATAAATTGCTAAATATTGACTTTAGGCAAGAAATGCTGCTTGCAAAGTTCGAGAGCGTCTTCAGAAACCCCAATCGCATCATTTGCGATAAAGAAAGTCTCACGTATACCATTTTTTCCAAGCTGCAAAGAAAGCCCGCGAAATACAAAAAGAACCACGTGACTAGCGCGCTAGCGCGCCGCGAGGATGCTGCCCTCAGCCGTGGTTTGAGCGAACGAAATCAGCTGCGGCCGCGACTCGGCGTCTCCGTTGCAGCGATAGGCCGATAAGTTAAAGGTGGTTTCTTGGCCCGCGCTCGCTACAACTTGCACCGTCACGAGCGCAGCTGGCTGGCAACGGGCCAAGAAACCACCGCCCACTTATAGGCCTACCGCTGCAACGGAGCCGGCGAGTCCCGGCCGCAGGTGATTTCGTTCGCTCAAACCTCGGCTGAGGGCAGCATTCTCGCGGCGCGCGAGCGCGCTAGTCACGTGGTTCTTTTTGTATTTCGCGGGCTTTCTTTACAGCTTGGAAAAAATGGTATACGTGAGACTTTCTTTATCGCAAATAATGCAGTTGGGGTTTTTGAGGACGCTCTCAAACTTTGCAAGCAGGATTTCTTGCCTAAAGTCAATATTTAGCAAATTAGTTAAATCGTCCTAATTAACAAATTAGTTAATTACAAAACAAAAAATTGTCTGTAGTGCGCAAGGTGTCTGTCTGTAATTTGCAAGTCATTTCACTCGCCTGCCTCTAATATTGTATTTTTTAACCCTTGGCTAAAGATAGCTGGGACACCCTGTATATATATATATATATATATATATATATATATATATATATATATATATATATATATATATATATATATATATATATATATATACAGTGAACTCTCAATTGAGTGAACTTCAAGGGACCCAAGGAAATAGTTCACTTAACTGAAAGTTCACTAAACTGAATATTCACTAGAATATGGAACAGCATTGGGCACAGCAGACATTAGAGTCAAAAGTGTGAAATGCAATTTATTTTGAAAAGAAATCTGTAATTTTCATTTGGACTGGTGCCCTTAAAGCGCGAGAAGAGACAAAGCTTTCCAGAGAGTCTACGTTTCTGTGCACTGCCTCTGGCACAGCTTGTTGCTGAGACACGAAGTCTCGCAACTTTCTAACATACTGTACCGCCTCGGCTAGAGTTACAGGATTTGAACCTGCCTCAGCCGTTACGACTTCCTCGTCGCACTCTTCTTCTTCTGGTTCCGGACGAACACTCGAAACAATTTCCAAATCAGATAGTTCTGCACAAGTGACATGATCACTGTCACACTGCACATAGTCCTCAAATGAAGCACCACTGTCAGCGTCCAGCTGTGTCGCGCCGCCGCCGATGGATGGGCGATTTAGTGGCGGCTCGCATCGGCTATGCCAGTGCTGCAGTGCACAAAACTTCGTTGAATTGATTTAAAAAATGAGCCTGGGTCCGCGGATCAAGTTCATTGAACTGAAAAATTCACTATTCTGAAATTCGTTTAACTGAAAGATTCTTGCATAGAATGCATAAGAAAATCGCCGGGGATTTTCTAAAAGTTCGTTATTCTGAAATATTCGTTAAACCGACGTTCGTACAAGTGAGAGTTTACTGTATATATATATATATATATATATATATATATATATATATATAGCCCATACTTAGCGACAGTGATTTACAGAATAAAAGCACTCTTAATGAACACATTCTATGAAGACTATTAAGAAAACTATTCTGAAATTTAGAAGATCTGGCCAGACATTACGGTGTGACGGGATCCAATACTAGCCGGGCATTGTGTACAGCGTTCCGTTAGCTGGCATATTTACTTTTTTGTGCGCATTTTATGCTTCATTTAAGTAGCAATCTTTTTTCAATGAAAGATATGGTAAATACAGATTTTTTTTCTCGCAGCATTCCATAATTTTGCCCATAAATGAAGGCGCCTGTAAAAAGCAGTGAAGGTGGCAGTGATGCAAACTTTAATACATTGAAGCCAAATAAAATTCGGCAGATACCACGTAGCGTGGGAATCGATTTATTGCGAAGCATGCGGCAAAAAGTTGACTGGGGCGTCAATTTTTTACATCGAGCAAGATGTTACGAAATGACGCTAAAGATAGGCGCAAATGGTATACGCGCACACATATGTAGAAAAGTCGCACATGTGTTATACAGGATGCCTCAACTATATTTAGCCAGAATTTAAAAATACGCCAACGCACTCAATGACGAGGCGACAAGATTGATGTTGCTGACTATTGCCTGGACGGTCAGACAATTTTGTGAACTCTGATTAATTGCTTAATTAGGCCACTCTAAATAACTAACTCCGAAGCAACGAAGCTGAGCAAAAAATTCCAATGAGAAAGTTGCAGATCCGTTTGCAATCATCCGATAAGACAGTTTCTAACTTTCCATCTATTAAGTATTAATGTTTTTCTGCTTACAACAGATGCCCGCGAAAAGCAAAAAAAAATACCACGTGACATGCCCGCTTGCGCGCCAGTGCGCACGACGGTTCTGGTGCTCCTTAAAGGGGCCCTGCAACACTATTTCAGCATGGCCAGAAAACACTGCCGATCAATAGTCGAGGATCCCGAGAACACGTGAGCCAAACATTATAGCGCAGCACGCGGCCTGAGATTTACAATAAATTCGCAAAGTCAGCTAAAAAGCGCTTCTTCTCTCGACAAAAAATTATGCTTACGGCGTCACAGGCAGGTACCACACCATTGGCTAATTTGAGTATGGCGCACTCGGTAGTTACTGCGGCTGCCGCAAGAGGCCGCCAGTGAAAAGAAAGGAAAATGTGCTGAAAGTCAAGAGGTGCACGTGACGTACCTACTTTTCCCGCGCCACCCCCCCCCCCCCCCTCCACTCCTTGCTTAGCTTTCAGCGCTTTCGTCGGGGCGAGAGAAGAGAGAAAGCAATTATAGCGTGCGACAGTTCTTTGTACCTCTGCTCGTACTGAACGGATTCTAAAAATGTTTGCGGCGTTCAATTCGTGAGGCAATAAGTTCCTTTGGTGAAGCCGTTCCATGGCTACTTGGAAAAGTGTTACAGGGCCCTTTAAGGTTCAGCATGCAAAAAACCCTAGCATTTGCCTGGTTTTGCTGCCTCGACAGGGCAGCGACAATGGTGGTGCCTGTGCGACGGACACGTTTTGCTAGCGGCAACACAAGCGATAACTGCTGCGTCTGCTTATCGCTGTGATGAACCAGCGCGAGGGAAGCACATCGTTTCTACGCGAAACCTTAGGGAGCACTACAGACATGGCGCGCATGGGCGCGCAAGCAGGCATGCCACGTCGTATTTCTTTATGGTTATGCAGTTTATGCTTAGACGGCTACCAATTGAATGGGCTTAGGAACGGTGGCACGCGAGACGAGTTTTTCTGTTCATATTGAAACAGCGCAAAAGACGTAGGACACAGAAAGACTTGGCAACACAAGCGCTGAACTGACAACTGAATGCTTTATTCAAGCGAAACATAGAAAGAGAGAAGAAAAAAGAACAAAAAATGCACATGCAACCTATGCACATTACAAAAGGCTACACATGTAACATCAATATCTCTTCTCCAGGTACGTCAACTCGCAGTCAAGTAACGCAATCGACGGTGCGCTGACACACGTGTCACCGTTTTTGCAGATATCGAAGGCTTCAGCTATCTCTCTTGTGCGAGAATCCGTGTGTCTAAATATGGTGGTCGTGCGGCAGAATTCTGGGGTGCAACCACAGGCGGCACAGGGGGCAGACAAATGGGAGAACGGCGCACCCTTTAAAGACCTATGGCGCTCACGCAGGCGAATGTTGAGGCAGCGCCCCGTTTGCCCCACATAAACCTTACCGCATGAAAACGGAATAGAGTAAACGACATTGTTTTTGCAAGGGACAAACGGCATGCGGTGCTTGACTGTGCACGATCTGCTAGACGACATATTCACACTCGTGGACAAATTTTTCTGTTAATAATTATAATTGTTGGGGTTTACCGTTCCAAAACCACGACAGGATTATGGGAGACGCCGTAGTGGAGGTCTCCGGAGATTTTGATCCCCTGGGGTTCTTTAACGTGCACCAAAATCTAAGTACACAGCATCAAGCATTTGCGCCTCCATCGAAAAGGCGGCCACCACGACCGAGATTAGATCCCGCGACCTGAGGGTCAGCATTCGAGCACCATAACCACTAGACCACCCCGGCGGTAGTTTTTCTGTTAGAATATAGGGACAAAAATAATTGACCGAAAGGCTCGTTTTGCTGAACACAACGATGTCAGAGTAGCGATACAAAAGCAGACGGAAGCTTAATAATGTTATTTGTGGTTTTAATTGAAGTGCAATACTTATGAGGTCAGGAGAAACTAGAGTGGTCGAAAATATAAATTGCCGCCTATGGGAAACGAACGCACAACCTCCATATTACGCGGAGGTTGGGGCAATACGTGGGTTAGGCATCCGCAAGCGGCAAGTTGTTGTTTATTTTCCTTTATTTTATGCTTACTAAACTTGCACTAAACTAAAAGTAACGGGGCATATTATTTTCGCTGTTCTTTATACCTGTTGCCTTCACATGGATCTCCCAGCATATAATCGTTTAGGTTTTTAAAAGAGCAATAATTCAGTTTTACAAGCCGTTAGCCATCCGGAATATTACCTCTTTATCGGGCGAAAGGCTGCAAGCAATTTTTCCTACGAGAATATTTAGTTTAAGCAGATGTTCTTTTTACGTGTGCGAACTGATACCAAGCTTATTATTTATTTGATTGGGGGGGGGGGGGTTAGATAATATTACGCGTGATAAAAAAACACAAAACTGCAAGGGAACAGTAAATTTCTTCTTTTTTTCTGCGCCCAGTGGGCTACAAGTACATGATTTGGTGCAGATGATTATGCTCGACTCGATGGCTTGGACTTGCTCACACGGTTTTGAAAGGTGCGTGATGCACGCAGCTCTGTCATCAAATAGCAGTTGAATTTTTTGTAACGTTTTGCTGAAATGTGCATCTCCTAGGTAAAGGTTCAATTAACGTATTCCTTCCTTCGTACCTACCCAGCTTGCCTAATATTTCAGACTCATTTTTTGTAGTGTATCAAGGAATGTTTAGGTATATTCATTTCAGATTGCAGAAGGAAGATAGCAAGGAGAGGCTACGAACAATTCCGAATCGTTAGCAGAGGAACAAAGAACGCGAAGAGGCATTTTATTCGAGTGGTGACAGTGACGGAAGAGCTTCGTGATAAAAGGCGACAGCGGGAGCGGAAAGCACAACAAACTAATACGCAGTCGACAACCCATGTCGACAAAGTCTTAGTTTTTGCGCTACGTAAATGTTTCTGGCTGCGTACTTGCAGCTCTATAGAGCGAAGTGTATCTACGCTGACCAATGGTGACGCCACTGTGCGCCAAAGTTAGGCACCCAACGACACTCGTTTGGCGTATCCGTTTGGGGCTTGGCCCACTGCGTTTGACGCAAGCGCTGGGTGTGCCGTTACCGTTTCTGTCATCATTTGCCTGTTAAAGCCCGGCGCATACATCAGCGGAATCACTCAGGCGGTCCTCTGGGACATGTGATCGGGAAGGCGAAGAAGAGGGGCTCAGGCCAGAAGGGAGGAGGGAATCCCGCTGCGATGGTCAGAGGGGGGAAATGCGAAAGACGCGCATCAGCACTACCTAAAGAGCTACTGAAAGTTCCTTAAAAACATAGCAGCGTCTTTACAAGCGGCTCGAGGTACTTCGCTTGATCTAGAAGACCACAATCACACTTGTGTACTCTTGGCGTGTGCGTAAAAGCTTTCAACCTCTAAGGTAACTTTAAGAGTAAAATGAAGCGCTTTCTTTGGCTAGCGTCCCTAGCTTAGTGTGCTTACTGCTTCATCAGTGATGCTTTTGAAGGCCCACAAGGCAGTGAAGACACTCTTGTGTTTTTTGAGGACGACTGGCTTGTGCGAACACCTCTGACTTGTGGTGCAATCCCGCACGCTCTAGTGAATGCACTGCATCTCTTCTCTCTCTCTCTCTTCCCTCCTCTCTATTAACGCGATAGCGTTAAAGAGCTCGTATCGCAGAAATTCCGCCGTCGGCGTCGGCGCCGTTGGTTGTGAGCGAAAAATCATCATCTTGTCCGTGACCGAAAAATCGAAAAAGCTGCAAATAAAATAAATAATAAGAATAATGGGTCCGAGTGAGAATCGAACCCAGGCCGTCTGCGTGGCAAGCAGGTGTTCTACCACACAGCCACGCCTCTGCTAGGAGCTGCATTGAAAGTAACTTTCATGCTTCCCAAAAGTACGCGTCCTGTATACAGGTGTCACAGTACGACATTCAATATCACAGTAACATTGCGTGGTACAAGCGTACATTGCCATCGGGCGTCACAGCCTGTCAATATCATAACGACTTTGTGGTTTAAAGACAGCCACCCCTTACAGAAGGCACATTACTGCGCGTATTACTTTAAGACCACGTAGTGGGTGCATCGCAACTTCGAAAAAGTTTCTCGCGCATAATTGCCCCCGGTTTAAAGCATGCTACCCATTACATAAGGCACACACCTTAGTGCGCGCATTCTGTTAAACACTCGTAGTGTTCGAAGTGCGCACTAGGGGCAGGATATCCCTATCGCGTTCAACTCTTAAAGGCGTAGCTTAAGCGTCCCCCCAATTTTTTTCTCGTCTTTCTATTCCCCTTCCCCGATCCCCCAGTGTAGGGTAGCCAACCGGAAATGTTTCTGGTTAACCTCCCTGCCTTCTCCTTTTACAGCGAAAGCTGTTATGAGATCATTTCACCGGCCGTTTTTGGCGCCGTAGTTGTCCGCCGCCGCCGCCGGTGTCCGTAACCAGTATCGCTCGAAATAAGAAAAAAAAACGAAATAAGAAAAAAATTCCAGAATGGAACAACCTTCGAACCTGGGCCCTCTGCGTGGGAGCCCAGTATTCAACCTCTGAGCCATGCCGGTGCTTGAAACTGCTTTGCAAAAAGGTCCTATACAGGCTTCATGTCGGGAAGGAACCACATTAGCATATGCAATATAGCGTGGTAGAAGAGTAAAATAACCACCAAGCGTCGCACAACGCGAATTCTGTAACCAGGCGTCCCACAATGCGAATTGCGCAACGAGTAGGTTTTTGAATGCTTCCAAACAAGGAGGTTTAAACCTCCTTGCTTCCAACCCATTGCAGGGCTCTGCCATAATTCTTCGTCGTCATCAGGCACAGCATCAACAAAGTGCGCATTATGACTTACATGCGTATAGCAGGTACCACGGCTCTCCGTAGAATGACGAAAAATGGCACAGTGCCTGCTGCCCTACTTCTAAAAAATTACAATGATTTATAGCGTAGTGGGTTCCTCGCAAGTGCACTTGTATTGGTTGCCAAGGAAGGCCATAAGCGCATGATCCATTTCCTCGGGGTCTCAGTAAAATTACAATGATTTAGAGCGTAGTGGGTTCCTCGCAAGTGCACTTGTATTGGCTGCCAAGGAAGCCCATAAGCGCATGATCCATTTCCTCGGGGTCTCAGTAAAATTAATGATTTATAGCGTAGTGGGTTCCTCGCAAGTGCACTTGTATTGGTTGCCAAGGGAGCCCATAAGCGCATGATCCATTTCCTCGGGGTCTCAGTAAAGTTCTTCGCCCCCCCCCCGTCTCTCTCCCACGTCAACGTATGTTATACAGCATGACGGGAGAGGGAAATAGTGACCGGGCGTCACCCAATGCAAATTACATAACTGCTGGGTCGTTTAAAGCTTCGAACCAATTACAAAGGACTGAGCCATAATTCTTCATCGTCATCAGTCGTCGCGTCAACAAAGTGCACATAATGCCTTACAGACGTGTAGCTGGTGCATCGCTTCTCCGCAGAATGACAAATAATGGCTTAGTAGGTGCTTCCCAACTTCACAAAAATTGTGATTTATGGCGTAGTGGGTACCTTTCTAGTGACTTGTATTGTAGCCCCAAGAGAGCTTACAAGGGGCTCTAGAAACGTCGCTGTTCCAGCTTTCGCTGTGACTGTGCTGCGGTTTCAGCGCAGGCCTGGCGTCTTTTTTCTGTTTCCTTACTTTTGGATAATTATATGTGTATGTAACATACGTCAGTCTGTCTGTCTCTCTCTCTCTCTTTGTGGTGCGTGCGTATGCGTGTGCGTGCATATGCGCGTATGTGTGTGTGCGCGGGTGTGTGTGCGCGTGCGTGCGTGCGCGAGTGTGTGCGTGTGTGTGTGTGTGAGTGTGTGTGTGTGGCGCGCGTATGCGTGTGCGTGCATGTGTGTGTGCGTGCATGTGTGTGTGTGTGTGTGTGTGTGCGCGTGGTGTGTGCGTGTGCGTGTGTGTGTGTGTGCGTGCGTGCGCGCGCGTGTGTGTGTGTGTGTGTGTGTGCGTGTGTGTGTGTGTGTGCGTGTGTGTGTGTTTGTGTGTGTGTGTGTGAGCGTTGGCGTCAGAGCCATAAATACGTGACTGCGTAATTTTTCTTCTTGGGCGGGTATCGTCGTGCAAATTATTAATAAGGGTAGCGTCTACAAACGCAAACAGTTCGGTAAGTGATCTCGTTGAGGAGCAAATGTGGACACGAAGCGTGAAACGTAAAAAATCTGCCCAGCATTTTGCCTGTAAAAGATGCATTGCCACAGTAACACAAGTAGTGTGGTGAAAACAACACGAAGAGGAAAACCCTTCACGGTGCGCTTCAATAAGAATTACGCTTGTAAAGGTAGCACTGCCACAGCATGACGAATTCGGTGGTGAAAACTACGCAAAGGTTCAAACTTCTTATAGAGCTCCACGCAAGAAGTTAGGTCAGCGTCGCACTAGGGGTGCCAAACCTGAAAGAAATGCAGAGCTGGGTGGCCTCCTTTGTTTCTCTTTACTTTTCATTCATTCTTCATCTATTCCTTGCTTGTTTTTCTATTCGTTCTATTTTCTCTATATCTTCTTTTTGTTTATTTCTATTTCTTTCTTTCTCTCTCTTTCTTTCATTCTATTTCTGTCTTTCTTTGTCTTTCTGTTTTTCTTCCCTCTCTTTCTCTCTATTTCACTCTCCCTTCAATGCTATGCTTTACTCTCTCCCTCCTCCTCCTCCTCCTCCCCTTTTGCATGCAGAAGATGAAGAAAAGGATGGAGAGGAAGAAGAAGAAGAAGATAGCGCGTGCCGGTTGATGATGACGATAGTTTTCTGTTCGTATGTACATCCGATGGCTGGCGTAGGCAGCTCTTTTGTTAAAAAGTATGCCTGCAAAGGATGCACAGCCACAATAAGATCAATTGTGAGGAAAAGACGAAACAACTCGACACGTTTTTTGTAAAGCTATTCCACGACACTTTGTCTGTAAAGGTTACGCCGCCACAGCAAGGTTACTTTTGTGGAGAAGGCTAAACAAGAAGGAAAGAGAGAGAAGCAAGGTGTGAGGTTTCCTAGGGAGCTTCCGAACGTGTTTCTACAACGCAAATAAGCAAACAGGTGATCTGAAAACCACTGAAAACTGAAGCTGAAGACTTTGTACCGTTATTATGAAGACTTGCTTTCTGCTCTATGACGTTCTGCGTCTGCACGTCTGCTTCACAACCAACGTGTCTGCAGCACACAAAGAGCAAATATTGTCGGAAACATGTGAGATCCCACAGAAAACGGAACACGCTGACTATCTATGATTGTACACCATTTTAGTAACATTTTTTTTTCTTCTCTTGCAGACATTGGTTTAATTCCTAAGATATGAGGTGATTGTCTCAATATCTTTACAGTTTTCTCACCTAGAAATACCATGATGAGGTATTTTGTTCTTCTGAGGGGGCAATCATCCTCTTGGGCTTTGTGTACCACGACAACTTAACTTAAGCATAGTAGCTTTAAAATAGCAGACTGACTGGCGTATACGCCGTGCGATCTCTCAGCCTTGAAGGATTTTGTGTATTCTCTCTCTTACTCTGTTAAACTCGTGTGTGTGCTTATTGAGCACTATATGTAACACGAATAGTTCATGAAGGAAATAAGTGGAAATTTCAAGGGCTCGTTTTTCTTTGTTATACACAATATTAATGAGCAGTAACAGACAATAATGCCATGGAAAGTATGGGGGATGTTATTAGTAGTAAATGTAAGGTAAATGTTGAAGAAAGAAAAGTGGACGAAAAGACAACTTGCCGCGGGCAGGGACCAAACCTGCCACCTTCGAATAACACGTCCGATGCTTGGTCAGCTGCCAGCTCGTATTAACTTCACGTGCTACGTGACGCCAACAGGCAGAAAAAGAGTGTTCTACACTCGCCGCGATGGCTACTGGTGGCGCAGACTGACACTACCACGCTTTAAATACACATATATACCCCATAAAATGGACTGGGGATGGCCACCACGGTAGCTAAGTTGGTAGAGCATCGGACGCGTTATTCGAAGGTCGCAGGTTTGGTCCCTGCCCGCGGCAAGTTATCTTTTCGTCCACTTTTCTTTCTTCAACATTTACGTTACATTTACTGCTAATAACATCCCCTATACTTTCCTTGGCATTATTGTCTGTTAGTGCTCATGAGTAGTTTATATATTATTTAAAACAAAAAAGTGAAACATATCCCGCAGTCTCCTAAGTGAAGTTTACCAAAGCATAGCCTATTATAATAAATGTGCGAACTTATTTTGGTCCAGTGTATCTTTTGTTAGATTTGCATTGCGAGAATTTCGCATTAGTGTTCAGGGTAGGTTTTCTGCAACACTTATGGTTTGATGGGCAAAACCCTTACAAGGAACATACCTTCCCGTCAGCGCCATGTTGATACGTGCAGTAGAGTAGTACGACATTTCGTTTACTGCTCACCAAAATAATTCTCACATTACCGCATGCCCACGCGTCTTCCGAAATTTCCTGTCCTGCAACAGTCAAGCGAACAGGGCGCAATGTATGCAACTGTCCAAAAGGCGCTGTGCAGACCTCCGCAGCATTTGAGCGTGTCCTCTACAAATGGAACCGACAAAAAGGCGCATCACGGAACAACGTAACTATTCATGGTAATAATATGCAGATAAAAGAAACAGATGGTAAAGGCGATGGTCCGACGTTTGATCCCCGGACCAGGACTAATTTTTCGGCAACTAAGACGCTTTCTTTTTGTGAAAACCGTATGGATTTCCTTATGGCTTCATGCTACAAATGGGTGTATGGGGTACATTTTTGCGCAAACTGTGAAAGAAAGCACGGGAAAAAAAGTAGGAGGAAGCAGAAAGGTCGGGCGCTATACTTCAAGTGTTTATTTGAAAGGTGAAGCCAACAACATATAAACATTTGCGCATGCGTGCGTCAGTGGTTATATGTTGTTGTCAATGGTTATATGTTGTTGGCTTCACCTTTCGAATAAACAGTTGAAGTTTAGCACCCGACCTTTCCGCTTTCTCCTACTTTTTTTCCCGTGCTTTCTTTCACAGTTTGCGCAAAAATGTACCCCATAGATTTCAACCAACTCGCCCAGCAACAAGTCTTAAAAATGGGTGGTTGTCAATTTCTCTCTCTTAACCTTTCGCCATGTGGCGGGATTCGGCAGAACAAATTTTCAAATATGCAGAATGATTGAATACTAAAACACGCAGTATAGGCAAGCGGCGCTGGTGCCCGCACAAGCATTCGGGAGCGCTCGAGCTCGTGAACACAAATATGTGCATACAACCACGCACACAAGCGCTCAAAAGAACAAATTTCAACGTAGCTGCTCCTAGCGATTTTCAAGCTGCCTTTTCTAGCACTTTTTTTATGTAGTTGACGTTGTTTAATGATATTATATAGTAGAAAGGCGCACGCTACCGAAAGTTCCACTTTCAATGGAAAAGCGCACACCAGGGGAGAGCCCAAGCGACTACTCCTGGAAACCTGGGGCGACATTAAAGCTACGTGACTGCAGCTGCAGTCATCGGCCAATGACCTTTCCTCTTTTGTGAAGGAAGCCTCTGCTTTTCGTCTCGTTATTTTCGAAGGTGAAAGTATCTAAATTCTCACCCACAAATCAGACGATTGGCGTCGGAATGAAAAGGGATGCTGGGACTCAGCCTCAAAACGCCCGGAAACCTGCGCTGACTCAAGATGCGATAGATCACGAACGAAAAGCGTGGGCCTCTTTTCGACTCTGGAGAGGCGTGAGTCCTTTGATAAACGAAACGTCAACAACTAAGTCCTTCCTCAAGGTACAAAAGCTTGTTTTCCTAACCCTGCCTGCGGATCCCTTGAAAACAGGGATGATAAAAAAAGTTAAATTTTACAAAAAAAAAGAAACTTCTGTCTGCAAACGGTACATAATAAGGAAAATGGAATTTTACATAAACACACACACCATATAAAGTTCCGGCAACAAAGCGCAGGCAGACAGGCGAGAAACTGCTGAGGTCGAGAAACTGCGGTAAAGGTATGGTGTATTACTGGGACCTTCGCGTCTTTATATGCAAATTCACTATTTTCCTGCTCATAATAACGCAGCGGTGGCTACATGGTAGAGCGTCCGCTTCCAATGCGTTAGGTCCCGGGTTCGATTCCCAGTGCTAGACCGGAAACCAACCAGCTTTACCTAACGGGCAGAGTAGTACACCGACCTGGCGCTCGGTTGCTGTGGTGGCTCCATAAGGTTCTGCAAAGGCCTCTGGGCGCACCTTAACCCAGCACAGCCTTGGTGAAATTGTCGAGCATCCGCCGCTGCTGTGGGAGGCAGAGAATTGCTGCCGCCGTGTCCCTACCGGTAAAATAGATACAAGCGTACTCCCGCCCTGGTGCTCGGCAGAACGAAGTGTGTAGTCGCTTGAGAGGGCACCCACCCTGTGGGAAATTGACGGCATGTGACCGCCAGATCTAAAATTGAGGCCATCCTCTTTCTTTTTTTTTTGGTGCATGCTAATTATTCGGGTACCGTCACCGATCGAAGTGCGTGAAACAGAAGAATGTAATTTTAATTACACGAAGTAGGCTATAGGACCAGCACCTCCATCTGATGGCAATGATTTCAATGACAACGACAATTTTTCAGAGAACTTGAGCTATCGTAATTATTCAGGTACTGTGATCTTTGGGTATAGTTGAGTGACATTTGGCTAAAGTGCTGACTGAATGTTGACTAAGTTATAGTTAGTGGTACAGAGCGTTGGCTCATGGTGCCAAATAGTCGTTATAAGCAGTTATAGCTACTACGTTGTCTTTATGCGTTCTCGGCGTAATGATTGATCTTACAGCAAATTTTAGATATACTTAATCTCGTATAGGTAGAGCTACCTGCTATGCCTGCGACAGTGCTAAGAGTTTCTCTCTTTTTTTTACTAATCAGTTTCAAACACAGTTGTTGCTCCACGGTAGAAACACCTGCTTGTCACGCAGAAGGCCTGGGTTCTGTTCTCATTCGGACCGAATAGTATTTTTATTATTCATTTATTTGTATCATTCTCGAATTGTCGCTCACGGAAAACACTAATTTCTCGCTCGCAACCAACGACGCCGACACGGAGGCCAGAATTTCTGCGAAACGTGCTCTTTAACGCTATCGCGTTACTATACGGGATAACAAGGACAGTCCAGCCTTTTGGCATAAAGCTTAAAGAGGCGGCAGAACTATAACGTGAAGCAAAGGACAACTGAAACAGAGAGAAGAGAAAAAGTGAAGACGGGGAGGATAAGAAAACGCAAATCCAGTTGGCTACTGTGTGCTTGGAAAAGGGAAGAAAGAGATGACAAGGAATATGGGATGTAACAGCGAGAGAGTGCAACTCGCGCGCACGCTTCCAAGGACATATCAAGTGTGCATGTGGTCGCAGAGATCTGTAGAATTTAAACACAGTTACAAAGGCACCGTTGCTTTTCGTGCTATCGGTACACCCGACGAAGTGACAATGACGGGCCCTATTTTCTAAGTGGGCTTCGTTATGTAACAACGCATAGGTAAGTAGGGAAACGAAAGATTAAAAAGAACACGCGAATAAAGAAAAGATGACGAGGAGCAAGGACGGTGTCGATAACACAGTCCAGACTCGACAGCCAGCACAAGTGCAAGGCTTTGTCGGCCACTTTTTGATTGGTGCTCAGTGCTTTCTGTGCAAACTGAGCGGCGCGTTTTGTGCTCATCCTCCAGCAAGCACACGGCTTACAGTGTAATCTATATAACGGCAACGATCTTCAAGCAAAAGTAAGAGAGGTGGAGAAGATTGAATGACTAGCAGATATGAAAAAAAAAACTTGCAATGAGTGATTACCGAAAGCGTAAAGACGAAATGAGGAGGGATGCATTTTCTGATAACTCAAAGACTATAGGACTCTAGTGTATCAAGCGAGGTCAGGTTGCCATAAAGTGCGCATTGATAAAGCGCTATGCAGTAAAGAAGATAAATGTACTACTTGCTGAGAGATAGCTACGGAAACGACAGAACGTGTTCTTACTGAACGTGACGGTGTCCACCCGAGTGTTTGTTTGGGTATCAGCCGATATGCAGTCTTGATTTTGAGGACAGCACTGGAAATGCCAACGCGTTCACGCTAGATATAGATGAAGAACGCTTTGAGCAATGCTGGCGCAAAAGTAGGGAAAAAGAAAAAAATAGTGATAGCTTGAAAACTAAGGTTATTCTACCGCTTTATGCCACAAGTTTATCTATAAATTTAGATCTTCTTTTTTTAGACAGGAAAAAGTATATTTCAAGTAGGCAGGGAATTTGGTCAAATATTTGTTTTAAATGTTTTAAGCGAGCCTGGTAGCGCACATGTCCCCGCTCAGTTATAAAGGACATGCTCAGAGCACGCTCAGATAACCTGAACCATGGCGAAAACAAGGCAAAGCGCTCGAACACTGAATATGTCGCGAAACAGGAGCCCAAGTTGTGCCACAGCTTTTGTTTTTCTTCAGCTGTTTATTTCTGCCCTCTGTGTACAAACTCAACGCGCACGCACACACACGCGCGCACACACACACGCACGCACGCGCGCACACACACATGAACACGCACACACGCACATGCGCATACACACATACATACACACACGCACACAGAGACACGGAGTTCGCCTGAAATACGAGAAGTTATCGGGGCTTTCGCTTTCGGTGCACCTGTCAGACGTGATTTATCGATCCGCAAGGGAAAGGAATTCCCGTCAACCGCAGTGATCGTATTGTGGAGCAGAAATTTCATCGGCAGAACCAATTTCGTTTTTGCTGAGGCAAAACTGGTTCACCTCTTGCATTTCGCAAATATATCAGCTTAAAACTTTCATGTGTTTGCATTTTCGGACGCACAAGAATAGAGCTATGCGCGTTCATAGAGCACGCGCATGTATGTCAACACTGAAAAAGGAATGTGATGCACGCAGATATGGTTACATTTCTGTAAACTATGGCCACTTTACTCCCTGAAACTTTTGTCTTGATTGGTTGGGAAACAGTGCTAAGGTATATATATAGCTTATGCTGCAGACAAGTTGGCTAAAAACAGAAAAGCGCCTCCACAAGGCATCCTGTGCTCTCGGTAACTGTAAATGCTTGAGATATAAGGACTATTGAAAAGTTCCATATCGCGTGAATGCCTTTTAGTAAAGAATGCTTTTTCAGCTAACATAGGTAAATAAAATGCGCAGTTCAACGCCACAAATATTCTAAACTTCGCTCGCCCTGTTGCATTCCTCTCTGAAAGCGCAATAACGCATTGCAAATTCTTGCTGTTTTGAAAATTGAATACAGCAGAATACGGCGTTTTTGCGTGAACTTTATGGTCCTAATCTTCTTTTTTAACATTGTTAGCATGACCAACATGTACAACGTTTCGAAAAACTTAAAAGGCATTACAAAACCCTAGATTCGCATGCCGTCGGCTCAAAACAGGACGCTGACATTCTTACAGTTTACGAAATTCACGTGTCTGAGCGACCGGCTTGAAGCGTAATGGGTTGCGAAACTGGTGTCGGCTGCTAATGGGTCGATAGTTTTACTATTCATTTCAATGCTCTTAAATTCTTCCTCTGCATGGTAGCAAACGAGACACAAGTCGCGTTTCCCTCGCTTCATTATTTCTTTTTAACACTTCTCGCTCTCACTAGGAGCTTTTTATTGTCCCTCAATCTATTACACCTTCAAAAACCGTACCAATAACGACCGTAGATATGCTGCACCATATATTCGATATCAGGGAGCACCTTCGATTGAGCCACAAAGTGGGTGGCTCAATCGAAGGTGCTCCCTGATATCGAAGGTGCGCAAACGAGACCAGAACGACAAAGAAATTCCAAGCTAATAATGGGTTACGTAATCAATAATGGCGACAATGAAGAGCCTATGCCTAAATAAACAGCAGGAGAGAAAATAGGAAAGGAAGAGGGTGAAATATAAGGCCTCGTAAGACGTGACAAGAGAGGCAGGGTTCACTGCCAGGAAGTCCACCGCTTTGTCCTAATCGCGCGTTGATGAACGACTTCCGAAATAAGCTCACGGGTGAGCAGTGATAGGAAAGGATCGATCGTTGCCTTTCACCTTTGTTTTATTAATTTCTACCAGTAATCGAAGCGATTATTTGGGTATAGCCGTCGCCCTCTGAGAGATATCACCTAACGCGTTCTTGTCTAAGAAAAACGCTAAAATATTGAGGTTTTTCTAGCCCAAACCATAATATAATTATGCGGTATGCCGTAGTGCGGGAGTCTGGAATAATTTCTACCCCATGGGACCCTATAACGCGCACCTGAATCTAGGTATACGTGTGTTCTTGCATTTAGCATCCAATGAAATGCAGCCGCCGTGGCTTGGAATTGAACTAGCGTCCTTAATATAAGCAACGAGACACGTTAGCTACGAAGCTACAACTTCCGGTGGCCCATGAAAGCGCTGTATATTTTATTTAGAGAGGAAACTGTGCATAATATTATCTGGCGCATTTCTGTCCAGTGACTTCTGTGTAATGTTCACGTAGGTATTTCTTCTTACTTGAAAAACAAAATACTTATTTATAACGCTCAATTCAATAAACTAAAGTGCCCCGCTACGGTGATCTAGTGGTTATGGCGCTCAACCACTGACCCGAAGGTCGCGGGATCGAATCCCGGCTGTGGCAGCTGCATTTTCGGTGGAGGCGAAAATGTTTGAGACCCGTGTACTTAGATTTAGGCTTACGTTAAAGAACCCCAGGTGGTCGAAATTTCCGGAGCCATCCACTACGGCGTCTCTCATAATCTTATCATGGTTTTGTGGCGTTAAACCCCAGATATTATTATTATTATTAACTAAACTGAAACTATTGTTGCATGTCGTCGATAGAAGACGTCGCAGCTGAAGGCAACGAAGAAGCTTCTGAGGTTTTTAAGAGAAACGGACTTGGACAAGCGGCTGTGACCGTAATGTCGCGTACCACGCAAGAGTGACCGGCTGCGACTGAGTCTGTGTGTGCCGTGTCATGTGCTGTCTTTCTCTCTCTCATCATTTCCATCTTTAAATCTCAAACCGCATTGTTCCCACGTGTAGGGCGGCAAACCGTCTTTCCTAAACTGGTTAACCTCCCTGCTTTTCCTTCCCTACTATTTCTTCTCTCTTCTAAGGAAGAAAATCAAAATTCTGCAAAGGGGCCGAGATGAGAAACACTGGAGAAACGGAGCGTGCAGGCCTTGTCTACAAATAGATTCATACATCAACACGGATGCTAGGATTTACATAGGCGATGCGCGGAGCAACCGCTCCTGGTGAAACATCTGCGAAGGTTCGCAAAGTTGCGGCGCTTTATAGGCGCTTTAAGTGGATTGAGAGCAATTAACTTATAAGCAGAGTTCTTGCTTCTGGTTCGAAATCTTGTGGCGGGACACGGTACAGAGCTCGCTCAGGCATATAAGGGAAGCGCGGGAGTGAATGCAGGGTGTATCTAGTATTGACTAGACAGTTTAGAGGATACCCTTAGACAAAAAGCAGAATTAGTAATGGAAGTTCTTAGATTCTTGCTGTATGTTGCTGATGTCCCTGACAATCGCCGAACGGTCACGTCTTGACGAGCTCCCATTTTCTCTCTTTTTCGGTATCATAAAATACGCCTACCAGTTTTCAAGGGGGCGCAATGATTTGGCACACATGTTGCGCTTAAAAGTGTTTTTAGAGACGAGGACATCAGGGTGAAAACTGGAAAAGTTTTTGAAGGACCCTGTTTTTGCTGTTGGCCAGTGCCATGTAGTAACTACCTAGTTTTTTTTTCTTGTAGGATAGCATGAGTGCGCCGTCATTTTTGGCTACTTTCTGATTGCTGAACGCCACACATCTTCAACGCGCACGCATTTCGCAGGAGAGTATTTTTAGATGAAGTGTAAAGATTTCACCTAGTATTTTCCGGACTATATATCAGTACAAGTCTCTTTAACCGGAGCTTCTATGAGTTAAAAATTTCGCTGGTGGTGGCATAGTTTGCGGGTGTACACAAATAGGCCCTCGAAGGGGCGCCGGTAACAAGGGTATTTAATTTGTATGCGCCGTTTTCAATAACTCATGTCTGTACATCGTGGGCTTGTCGGCGATCAGCCGTGTCTGATATGAAAATGTGATCGTTTTTTCAAGGTCTCTTGTCATTTCACGTTGCCGCATTCTTTATTTGCGTTTTCTTGTTGCACTTTACTGCTTCACGCATGACCGTCATTGTTGCCGGCAGCAGCAGAAGGGTAGCTCTCCTAAGCACGTGGTTGTAGGTCTGATTCCCGGCATAGAGGAAGGAAGACGTTAGGAGGGAGCACTACGCTATGCAAGGAAGGAAGGAAAACGGGAGAGAGGAAAGATAGGGATGCTAACCAGTTTGGCATAACCGGTATGCTACCCTGTGCAATAGCATAGAAAAAGAAATGAGGAAAGAAAGAAAGAAGGAAAAGAAACAAAGAATGAAAGAAAGAAAAGAAGAAAGAAAGAAAGATAGAAGAAAAAAATTGGCCGCGTATCTGCGTGCTTCGCTGCAAATGTCGTGTAAAGACGATAGAAGAGGCGCTGTGTGAGATATGGACGCCATCTGGCAATACGTCGGGAAACATAAGTGCTGTGTTGCGTGCTGGTAGTCCCGGCGCAGCAGCAGGCGAAGACCGGCGCTGACCAACGCGACCGGCGGGGACGCCAGCCAGCCCGAAAACGCGGTTTGGCGCGAAGCGCTGAAGCAGAGAAACGTCCGCACTCAACGAGTACTCTCCACACACTCTTTTATTTACACGTCGCTTGGGTAAAACAGGAACGCCAGAGCGGCGCCCACAACCGGCAGCCTGAAGGCCGCCCACAACGCTGCTTTTTCATTTTTTAAATATTTTTTTCACCTTCTTGGCCTTCTCAAAACTAAAGTTTTTCAGCACCAACCCATGGCATTCGTACAGTGCAACAGAATCGAAACCGAAAGACAACAATGAGCTCGTGCGAAGGGCACGGAGGAAGGCAAATTTCAGCGCAGTCGCATTTTCACCTTTGTTGAAACAGCGCTCACTAGACGACGACGAAGTAAAAGAAGGCACAGGACAGGCGCTGCCTGTCCTGTGCCTTCTTTTACTTCGTCGTCGTCTAGTGAGCGCTGTTTCAACAAAGATGAACGCATACCAACTCGCTCAAGCTTCCATTCTTATGCATTTTCAGCGCAGCTTAAGAAACTAGGGTCCTTAAAATTACGTATGTACGCATTTTCTATTAAAGGAACACGCCACCTAATACTTACCTAGTGATGTTGCACCTCAGATATGCATGATATTTACTTTTTGATCGACAACGTTCACAAGTATGAACAGCCGTACCAGTTCAAGACGGCTGGCCCTTGGGCAAGTGGTTCAACTTTGGCCGAGTGGCTGAATCGAGGGACGTGCCGACAAACAGAAAGACAGACAGAGAGACAGACAGACCAAAATTTCTGCGTTTAAGTTCCCCAAGAAAGACTATCGTCTTTAAAAGAATAGTAGGTCAGGCACGCACCTCAATTTTTCCTTGTGCCCATTTTCGCGAAAGGGGTCGTGCTGCAGTTGTAAATGCGAAGCGTTTCTTACCGAACCTTTGACACTTTGAGCGTTTCTATCTATCTATCTATCTATCTATCTATCTATCTATCTATCTATCTATCTATCTATCTATCTATCTATCTATCTATCTATCTATCTATCTATCTATCTATCTATCTATCTATCTATCTATCTATCTATCTATCTATCCCAACTTGCCCAAGAAGTTATTCTGATGTACAAGTGCCGTTTGTAAAATATTGATGACCCTGACTGCGCCATTTTACGCAAATTTAGAACTGATCGATTTAGTCCCATACTTGTGGGTATGCCAGTACACAAAAAGCAGCATACTTTTCGTTTCTAGAAAGTTTAAACTAAGTTAACTTCCTTATTAAGTCAGGCGTTTACCGCGCAGCGATCGTTGCAAACGGATATTTATTACTTGGACCATGCCTTATTTGCATATACCGTAATGAACCGAGTTAAGAATGGAACGGAATGGTCCTTTCAATCTCAAAGGAGTATCTGCTACAAGAGGCATTGCGCCGACTCATGGAGTTTAAAAAACGTACACTTTCAAATGTTGCTCTCACGAATACATATTGAGATACTTGACAGGAACTTTCAATGCTTGGTCTATTCCGGCCCGTGTCTTAATAAGGTTTGGAAACCCTTTCCTAACACAAGAACAAACAAAAACGCTACAAACAGCAGGTCTCCCGTTATTATCATACTATACGCGTATACATATATAGTTATAAAGCTTGATGCTATCAGTACCCAGATTTCTGGCTCTACTCTAGGACTTACGTATGCAACTATAGTTGCATACGTAGTCCTGGTGTCTTCCTTCTGCTACTGATATAAAGAAAAGAAATACCGGCAGCTAGAAGGCAAACTGTAGAATCATTAGAGACAAGCAACCGGGCAAGAATGCTAATGAAACAAGGGATTAAAAGTCGAGCCAACATGTACCATAAGAGAGAAGTGTACACAACAATATATATATATATATATATATATATATATATATATATATATATATATATATATATATATATATATATATATATATATATATATATATATATATATACGTCCTACGTGTCCCTTGCATTTACCTGCCGTTAACTCTACAAGTTAAGCTACAAACTAACGTGAAGAGCACATATTGCACAGAGCGTGTGCCTAGTTCACGCCGGAGGGGGGTGCCAGCTACTAGGTAGCGGCCGAATGGCTTGATGCAGTCACGGTTTTCAAAAAAATACCTAATTATAATAAACAAAAATAGCAAGACCACTTCGACAGTTGCATGAACGCCGCTATTACCCGTTAGCGACAGGCGCCTAAACAGCGTAGAGTACACAGATATAGACAAAATTATAAAAAGCGCGCCACGTATTTACTGCAGCCTAACATGGTTGACAATGTTTTGTTTATTTTTTTGCCAAAGTAAACGCATTTTCTCCACTACAACGTGGTGACTTTGCCACCGCAGTAAACTTCCGAGTTATCTCCTTCCTGTAACACCATACAACCTATACAGGAATGGCAGTTCTTTCTAAGCTTGAACACCAAAGAATCGATTTCTGCTCACCGCCAGCGCATGCTTCTCTTCATTGTAAACGTAGGCGAAGCGGTGTAATGCGCGGCACAAATTTTTGTTTCCTTCATTCGTTTTAATCGCATAAGAGCTGTAGGCAGCCTGCTACTACAGCTTTCTTCGCTTTTCTACTTTCTTCAAGAACGAAGCGGCCGAAGTAAATTTGGTTAAGCGAACGACGAACAATAACGAAAGTATATAGTGCGTGGTCGTTAGCGGAAGCTGGTCCTCTCGGCCTCATCCTAAACTCCTTGCTGTATTTGTATACTGTTGTTGGCGCTTTGTTGGCAGCTTTTTTTTTTTTTTCTTGAGCTCAAGTTGGTTTCTTCCATTCTCTTACGTGCTCCCTCATTTACCTTCCCTCAAAGTATAGAAGCTTAAGCCTCCATTGAAGCAGCCACACAGTTCAGCATGTCAAGCAATGTGAGAGGCCATTTAAAAGCTGGCTACGGTGCTTCCTTCAGTAATATTTCGAACGGCGGCTCTCATACAAACGTTCATAGAAACCATAATTAACGAACATATTTTGAAACTGTTGCACCTATCATAACTGTTTTTTTTTTTCACATATATACTCCACCAGCTGTAAGCTAACAACCAAGCGTTCGTGAAGGGCCACGACATTCCGTTCCAATAGTTGCCGAGCCCATGAGCAAGGGCACGCAACGACCAACGTTATAGAAAACTTGGCAGACGACAGCGTTGATGAACAACGCGGCGATCTCACCAACAACATTTGCGGGTGCCTACGCCGCTCATTGTAAGAAATTCAGCGCGCCGCAAGTTCCATTTACTTTATGTATTATTTCCCAAGGAAGTGCACGGTTGCGTGCCCTGCAACCTATCTGCACTTCCCTCATCAGTTAGCACTCTACCCTATCAGTTCAAAAGATGATCAGCATGTTCTAGTATTATGGCTTTCCGAGCAAAGTGTTATTGCAGGTATATTAAATCATTTGGATGCTTGTAGGCAACCAAGCCATCAAGCTGTAAAACGACTTCTGCGAACATGTTTTTTTTTTTATCAACAAGCGAACGTAACCCATCTTTCGCCGACTCCCACAACTCTTTATCGCCCTTTACGCACGGTTGGTTCAGAATGCACGTGCTAGCGCATACCCACACAAAAAAAGATTACGTTGAAAACAAGGCAAGCAGCAACTTGTAAAACCAGCTGCGTGTTGGTTGACGTTGTATCTTAGAGACACGACAGTGGGGAAGCGCTTAACGTTATTACAACCTACACATGCACGCCTCAGCTCATCACGTCTTATCTGCGCTCACATTTTTCAATCCCATTAGTTTTTCGCGACAAAACAGCGAGAGAAACTCAGTGGCCGCACAGTATCGCTTCACAGGTGCATCTCCATGTCTACAAGTGTCAACTGCTCGCATGCCACGCGAACTGTTACAGACGCTTTATGAAACGCCTCGGTAAACACACCCGCAAAGTTGCGTAACTGGGGCCGCAACTTGAACCACTTATGCTTGGGGCGTAATACAGCCGCTACCGCGCAGTCGCTATTAGCGTTTTTTTTTTTTCAACAGCAACCATGACTCTCTTGGGCTTGGTGATTTATTGAGGACAAGCTCCCCTCGCAGAGCAAATTAGGCTTTCACTGTTGCGAACGGCGCATTACGGACAGCATTCAGGTAAGCCTGCCGCACGTGATTCCCGGGTCAGAGTAGTTGGGATAGCTCTGACGGGCTACGCAATTTTCAGGAGTGCGTTCATCTATCAAATATCTGCTCTCTTTCTCGATGCCGCCGCCATCTGTCTCTTTCTTTCTCTGCTTGCTTGCGCTCTCGCAATAAGCTATGGCCCTTTTCGTGCGAATGTGGATGGCTTTTAGTGTTCAGGCCATGACCCACGTGGAGAGTGCAGCTCGGAAAGCTCACGAGCGCAGAGAAAAGAGCCATGATAGGTGTACGTGTTCGCCGAGCATGTCAGGGCAGTTTGTCATTGCCATCTGCGCGTGTAACTTGTTTGATCTTCTCGCAGCGTCTGTTGTGGTCTTCATCGAGACGCCATGGTAGAACCTCTTTAATCATTTCGAGAATGACGTTGTACATGAAAGCAGTATTTACCAATTAAAGTGAACTCTTTTTCCGATTTACGTTTGTCCTTTGTTTCTTTCTTTCTTTATTTCTTCGCGTTGTTGAGGTATGATTTGTGACACGTGTGTGCAGTCGCACAGGTCACGCGATATTCGCCGTGTCTCTCTTGATGAGCTTCGTAGTGGAATTCACGATACACACGTGAACTTGAAGTTCCTCGGTATATGGCCATTATTCGAACATCGCTACGAGATAAAAAAATGGTTCATGAGCAGCGTACTCTGTAAACAGATATGACTATCGCACGAAGTTCATTGAAGAGAGGAGGAAACACAGGGCAATATCCAGCTGGTTGATAAACGTGCAAAGCTTCATCAACGAGAGGTAAACTGTTGTACTTTTTCCAAGATTATGATAATCCTACAAAGGCTATTTCATTCCACGGATGTGTACCCTCCCTCTCTTAATAATGAACACCAACTGACTCAAACTTCAATTGCATAGAAGTGTTACCTGAGTGATGTAGCTAAACGATGAATAATTAGGCTTGTAGGTACTTCATAATGGGAGCGCGCTAGCAACAAATGCGGAAGTGTACTCATAGAAGCTCTCGCTGACAAGAGTAATTACTGGGCCTCCTTTTGAACAATAATCTTCTTACATCTTCAGCGCGTTCCAAGTTTGCGAAATTATCTCACTACCGTCCTGGTGAACGTAGTTGCGTAAACTGGAAAAGCAACAAAGCGTGTACGTAAATTGCAGCCTCGGGGTTCACTCATGTGCTTAACAGTTGTCAAAGTGGGCGTAAGGTTGAATTTTCACAAAGAAACTGTCCATACAATAATAGAGTTACGGAGTTATGTTGCGAACTTCGTTATTTTTTGAGTGCGAGTAATATCCAACACGCTTTTAATTCTTTCGTGCTACAACCAGCGATGAAGAAAAACGCTATCGGCGTACACTGTCGGCATATTGGCGTACATGCCTCAAATCACGCTAGCACGATTGTCTCTGCGGAAGCCTCGCTTGACAGTAATTGTCAGGTATCGCGAAAATATCGAGTCGCCGTCGGAGCGGTAAACATCGAAGCTGGTGTCGCTCTCCCGCCGCCCGCAAGTGATTGAGATTCCATGCACGGCGCCAAACTTGGTTGGTGGAGATGAGCCCGAAGCGTTCCTCGTATAATAGCGAAGAGAAAAAGCACCGCAATAGAAGATGCGCTGCGCTCGAGTTCTGGTCGATTTAACACTGTGTAGGTGGCAGCAAATTTCGGGTTGCTGCGGACAACGCATAGCGCAGTGACACTTTAGCTACAACGGTGTTGTTTACAATGCTATTCTTGAAAAAAAAAAAAAAAAGTGATTGCTACTGAAGCGCGGAAGGACGTTTTTCTAGCATCGAACGCCAGATTCGTGCTCGTAATGTTGATCCAACACTCCGTGCTTTAGTTATTCAGCTTGCGTAGCCACGCATATAACAACCTCACCCCATTATATCCCGTGTTGCACATATGGTTGTATTGCATTGCATCTGAGCCTTGACGTATACTGTGTGCCAATGTTTCCCCTGAACTGTACAATGTACGTAGATGCACATGGCAGCTAGCGTCAAAAACAACCCGCGCTGTCGCTTATTCGCTAGTGAATGGAATCTGTTCGGCGCTCAGGCATATTTAATCATCACCAGCAGCAAAAGCATCAACAAAGTGAGCAGTTACGTAGGTTCGCGTCTTGCCTTACGGACGTGTAGTGGGCCCTTCGCTGATTCGCAAAAGGACGAATTATCACGTAGTGGGCACTGTGCAACTGTACTTGCAGTATAGGTATTCTAGGATGTTTGAAACGCCCAATGTTACGCGCACAGACGTTCGTTTGCTTGTGGCATGGTTGAGGAACAAACCGAGAACCTAAGCGAGGCTATAGTAATTAGGAATTACGCTGTCGTGCTCTACTCTTGAGGACGAAGCTCAAGCATCCTCCACGACTTCTTAAAGGCGAAGCATTTCTTAGCGAACCTTTGGCACTTTGAGAGTTTATATCTATCTGTCTATCTATCTATCTATCTATCTATCTATCTATCTATCTATCTATCTATCTATCTATCTATCTATCTATCTATCTATCTATCTATCTATCTATCTAGCCGCCTACGTCTGGGTGCTCTCATGATCGCCTCCTTAACTTCGTGTACACCATAACTGGCATGGGAAGGTAAGATTATTTGACGAATATGACTGTTGGGTCATGACATGAATAACGTGAAAAATCTTGTCGCGTACGTCGCCAAACCCTTTCCTCCAGACACGTTTGGCACATACCCGTTTACCACGGGCCGTGGTGTACGGGTATGCGCCACAGGTGATTGACAGTTTATATCTACCTAGGGATGGCGAGAACAAAATTTAAATGAGAGAGTGTTAAGAAAAAACCCTCCTCGGCAGCATTCACAAAGGAATCGAAAGAATAAGAATTAGACTCCCAGCAGACATTGAACCCAAGCGTTCTGCGTGGCAATCAGGTATTCTACCACAGCGCCACGCCAGGTCTATAAACTGGTTTGGAAAAACAGACCATGCAGGCGTAATGTCGGCGCAGCGTCAATTGTGGCGTCAATCGCGTCAATCTAAAGCAATAAACGCTACATATGTACTCCTATGATACAGGTGTTATATCAGATTAACGTCTGCGGTTCCACTGTTGGCTCCGCTTTTGCGGCAGTCTAATAAGCATTACATTTGTATTCCGATGCCAGAGCAAGCTATATTGAAGTATTGCTCGACCCCGGAGGAATACATTAACGAAAGTTACGTGCCATATTCACATCACTGGACCATGATGTGCACTTAGTTTTGATAATACTGACGTATGTACTCTGGCGTGAGGGCTGACGTTATGTCGCGCCATAAGTTACCATTTAAACATCAGTGCAGTCGACGTGCGTGGTAATCCCACGATGTGCACATAGCTACTACGCATACAAAAACACGTCGATCCGCCTCGTAACGCTTGGCACAAAGCCATAAAGTACAGCATAGATGTACTCGCTGACTGCTTCGCATGAAACCGATTCCCACAAGGCATGGGATCTGCCGAATTTTGTAGCGTTAGCTACACTTGCCTAACCGGAGCCGATTTCGCGTGGGTCATCATGAGCTGTGCTGCGCATGCGCGAGGATGAGTGCGGAGCCGGCATCCCACGCGCTCTCCGCCACCGCCGCACGCGGCTCGCCGCTGCAGGTGGCGGAGAGCGAGAGGAGTGGCGTCGGCCGGGCAGACAGACTGGCGCCGGCGCGGGCGACTCGCCGCTGCTGCTCTGCGCATTCGAGATGGGTGACGTCGTAGCCAAGGCGCGCGTAGCTATTCGCCTTCGTTGTGCAGTCGCCGTCTGACGATGCGCTGGTACCGCTTGATAGCGCCTCTGACTGGCGTTTGCAGGTGGGTAACGCCATGGAGAAGGAGAGCGCAAATGCTGCTCAACGGCGCAGAAGAGCCGAGAAGCTTATGTCATCGGATCCCGAAGTTGTTGCCTGGCAATTAGCGGTTCAGCGTACGAAAAATGAACAGAGGAAGGCTAAACGTGCTGCGGAGACACTGGAGGAAAGGAAGGAACGTCTAGCAAAGCGGCGTCGCCAGGATGCTGAGCGACGTGCCCGACCATCTCTGCAGCAGCAACAACAAGACGTCCTCGATGACGTCAAGGCTCGCCGATCGACTGCCTATACTGTGAAACTTAGCGAAAGCGCCAGTGCGACTCGGACCTTCGAGATGGACTTCGTAAACAATCCGTTTGGATAAGTGTGCGACGTGTGTGAAAGACTATGGCACACGAAAGACTTGACGCCGCTAAGTATAGTGCCATGCCTGAAACGTTGAGTTTAGTGGCGGCGCCTGAGTGCGGTGAAACCGTGGCGCGGGTTTGTACAACGTGCAAGAACTTTCTGTTAAGCAGAACATTCCGCTCTTTAGCGTTACCAATGGGTACCGTTACCCGGCCATGCCGCCAGGTCTGCCGGTTCTGAACGATGTGGCCGAATGTGTGTCATTGGAGCAGCAGTAAGCATGACAATCAAGCTAATCCTAGACATTCTGGAAAGCTCAGAATAATCAGCTGAACCTTTGCTAACGCTACGTATATATCCTGGCATAGCCGAGCTAAGCCACTGCAAATTTTTTTTCTTTTTATTTTAACCCTACTCAATTCGTCGGTCACGGACAACGTTAATTTCTCGCTCGCAACCAACGACGCCGTCACCGATGACGACACCGACGCTGACACCGACGCGGACAACTGAATTTCCGCGAAACGAGCTCTTTAACGCTACCTCGTTAAGGTATACGGAAGGACAGGGCAGTTAGCCAGTAATTAGACCGGCTGGCTACCGTTTGCTGGAGAAAGAGGTCAGGGGAATGAAAGAGGATAGAAAAAGGATGTTATCTGTGATATCCTTACCCGCCGAAATATGAGGTTAACGGAAACAAGTCTTCTAAAATCAACCGTTCTTTATCTGCTTTAACAGTTTGGACATCAGAGGTGTAACAAATCTGTTCGGTAATAAAATTTACGCAATCGCAGATAAAATGAAAACAATAAACGAGAGAATGCTAAACGTGGAATTGGTGGAATGTGAGAGGTATGGATCTAAGATAAACAGAGAGAGAGAGAGAAATAGAGAAACAAAGGTTACAAAGGCAGGGGGTAGACCAAGCACGCACTCGTATTTCAATCCTACACATGGGAAGGCAGAAAGAGAGAATATTCGAGATGAAAGACAGCAGCTATATAAGAGAGGGGAAGCAACAGATCGAAAGACAGGCGTTTAGCCAATAGATATATAAAATAAATACAGCCTACGGTCATACAGACTGGAAATAAAAGCCAAGTCATAGCACTGGTGTTTTGTGTGCTTGAAGATATTGATCTCAAATCATTTTTGTTGCAATCACATCATACAGGGTCTCACTAGACGAGGCGATAAGAATCAGCTCAGAATATATGCTTACATAGACTACCGTCAGCAGGCGTTCTTCACACCAAATTGCATTAGTTTAGTCGCGATACCAAGCGTCACCGTCGGCATAATGTGAAAATATCATCGTGTCGTTGAACTGCAGATACACAGACGCTGCTGGGTCGCGCGCTCATTCTTATAATACACATGTTACTGTCGCTCCCGGCGTTGGCTAAATCAAACTCGTTCGTCTGTTATTCACGGCGACAGTGCTATTTGCATATCAGTACCAGAGGATAATAGAAGTTGCTAGCTTCTATCCCCAGGTCCTCTTCTGTTCAGAGTTGCCGGAGTACACGAAAAAGCGCATACCGAGAACGGCAACCCGAGCCAGACTGTTCGAACAAGCGCGTCTCTGTTGCCGAAGTGTGATCGATCGGGCCTTGGTCGTTCACCGCTGGTGGTCCCTGGATGATTTGTGCTCACTTGCTCATGAATATTCACGGTCGATATTGACGAAACGACCGTGATTCATCACACTTCATTCGCGTTGGAGAAAATTACTCAGAAGAATTTATTATCCCGCTTAATTTTTTTTCACATTATAGCGCGCTTGCCCAGCTTATTCCTATATCTGTATTTTTTATCAGTTAATTACAAGGTTGTTATCCTGCACATATTGTTGCAATGTCTATTATTATCGAGGAATAGTAATTGGGTACCATACGAATATCATTATACCGATGAGCAACAGCATCGTTCAATGATCGCGGGTCATCGACTCAAGGTTGTCCAGCATAATGCCAAGACCGTATGCTTTTCGGGATCGTGCGATATGTCTTCTGTACACGGTAAGCCTGCCGCACTCAAGAGTTGAGCATTCCAAATGTGCTGAGTTGCCTAATTAGACCACGTACTGCTAAACATAGAGCGTGAGCAGCTCATCAAAGGATTTCAGTACGCGCGCACACAGTGCCTAAAGAGGGAGGGGGGTACTTACAGGGAAATAAATGTAGAATTATTGTCTTCCCCCCTTAACCCTTTCGGCCCTGGCGTCGACAATTGACGTCACCACATAAAATTTCTCCTAGCACCTCGGAAACTGAGCCACAAGTGCTAAATCTTCGGGGGGGGGGGGGGGTATTTCTTCAACCATCCTCACTATGATCGACACCACCATTGTGGCATTTTTGCGATGTTGGGAGCCGCAAGAAGAAGCAGCTTGACCAAAGTCACGGGTGACACTGAGGCCGGCAAGCTGTGGCGGGTAGGCGCTGTTTTCGGGACGAAGTCCTGAAGTTGTTTCAAGGACTTCCACGCTTCCAAATACGACGTTGGTACAGATTTTGTGTACTCTGGTGAGAAGCAAGGAATAAAGAAGTCATTTTTATCATTTCATGACCACTGCGCACTGATGACCTAATTTCACGCCATGTCTTTAAATCCATAAATACTTACACCACTGGCTCAATTTCTTGTTTGTGGTCTCCTGAGACCGTAACTATTAGGAAAATACGTATTAAAATGATATCGGACAAAAATAAAAATTCCAAGGCTGAAAGGGTCAAGCGAGCCCCGCTCAGTGCTTGCCATAGAGTTTCCTGCAATATTTACTACAGGTGACTGGTGCTGCGATTGCTGAGGCACCATTTGAATGGCGGGCAGTACATGGATTTGCCTAGTCTTCGCGCTTGCGACTTCAAATACATTTGTGCCCGTTTATTGCTGTGTAATGGCTATTGCATCGGATAAAAAAACGGCTCGATTTCAAAACAGTGAGCTGATCTGAGTTGGTGAGGCTAAAAATGTCAATGTGACGAAGTGGAACTGCTGAACTTTTGCTGAACTTCGTCTTGCAACAAAGCGACCGCAGGCCGCACGGAGCTACACGGAGCTAAGAGAACGAATCTTAGGGAAATCCATGTACTACCCATCATTCCCATGCTGCCTCCAGCTTCCGTAGACGCTAGCACCAGATGTCCCTCTAGTGCAGCATTATGAAACTCTATGGTGCCTGCCGCAGGAAAGAACTACTCAACTTCCCCGTCTGTACATTCGGAATTGATGGAGCACCAATTCTTTTTATTAAACTTCGACACCAATAGTGCGAAGCATTCGGCCTTCTTTGTACTGCACTGAACAAGACAAACATATCAGGAGGCGATTTATTCTTGTGTCATTGTCACGCATGTCGCTGTCGCAACAAGCAACAGTGTCGTTGCTAAAATGCCTAAACTTTGTTATTCCACTCAACGACTTGATGCGCAAAGTCGGCACAAGACTGACTATATATTTTTTCTTGTTTATTTTCTGTTTTTCGCCTCTTTACTCTTTCCTCTATGCTAAAAAGCAAAGCGTAGTTGTATCGGGTTAACGTGCATGCACTTGATAGTGCCTTTCTTTATCTGCGTGAGGCAAACACACACACACACACACACACACACACACACACACACACACACACACACACACACACACACACACACACACACACACACACACACACACACACACACACACACACACACACACACACACACACACACACACACACACACACACACACACACACACACACACCTTAATCATCCCGGGGATTCCCAACGACATGAATGCGTTGGATACTGTCATTATTACAAGTAGTGCATATGGGATGGTGGAAGATTGGGTTCAAGGGTACACTCTATGGCAACATTACCCGAAAGAAGAGTAACGGAGCCTAATAGGCGCGCGTGATGAACGGATAGACCGTTGAGGAGCAACCGCAGAGGAACGCGTGCCGTGTGCAAACCACTTTGTCTGTGAAGGGCTCAACCGCACGGGAGCAGCCCGGCGCCGTTTAAGGTGGCGGCCCCGCGTTCGCTCGGTATTTTGCTCGAGATTCGCTGCCGGTAGCGGCGGCTGACCGGCTTGCTCGAGCTGTACGACGAGGCTCGCAGAAAACTCGCCGACTAGTTGGCGGCACGGTGGTTGGCGGCGCCTCGGCATGATGGCCGCACTTGAGCTGTTGCGCTATGTGACTAGAAATGTGTCTTTGATATATGGCATCAAGGTGAAATTATTTGCATGTGATAATTTAGACAAGTGTTATTATTTCACCTTGCAGGTATTTGCCATGAGCGTGCATTTTCATCCTCTCTGTCTTAGATTGCCTTAAATTCTATTCAAGCCTTAAAATGTCCTAAATTCTATTAAACTTGGTTTGTGCGGCTGGAAAATGACAAAAAGGGGAAGCTAAGCAAGGAGCACCACCGGGCACGGCGGGAATAGAGAAGTATAAAAGAATACGGTTTGGCAGAAGAGAAAGAAGACATGACAGAAAAATTCAAGGAAGCCAGTCAGACGAGTGTTTTGTTTATTAGCCCACACTGGATTCGATGAAGCGGGCAACAGAAGGAAAAAAGGAGGGAAAGAGTGTGAACCGAACGCACGAGAAGAATTCACACCAGGACTACAATGAGTCGCTGAAGTTAATATGCACGGAAAACAGCGAGTAGTGCACCAACCCCTTTCCTTGCCATGGACGGACGTGGTTAGGGGGGTCAAGTCATTCTCGAAAACGCCGTGCTGAAGCCCTGTTGGCTTAGTGCGACTACCAAGAAAGATGAGTATGCCACCTCGATTTCACTCGTTGCGCACATTTCGCAGGGGTGACAAAAGCAAACTCGTTTGACTTTCTGTCGGCGCCCACCGATCCAGTCTGAGCAAGAAAGGGGAGCGCTAGACAGGCGACAACCATTGCTAAACAGGGTCACCGTTACAGCAGACAAATGGCGCCAGCTAGCTCCTCGCTAAGGTTCACGAACACAAGACATCTGAACTATCTGGGTCACCTGTCTTAACCCTTGCAATTCTTTTTCATACTTCACGCATTCTTTTTCCGTTTCCTAATTTAGTTCTCCTTGAGCAAAACTTATTTATTCCTTCCGAAAGGGCGTTGAATAGGGCGTCGCATTTTTCGCGATCGGTGTTATGTAAAACGATTTCCAGCCGACGACGCTTATTTATGGCAGGTCGCGTGAAGATTGCTAGGCCGTGCGCAGAAGTCACAGCAGCAGCAAAATATGGGACCGCCTGTGTTCAATGACAGCGCGTGGTTTTTCGTATTACGGCTGCCCGTGACGAGACAAATAGAGGTGGCATGCGCTCATTTGCATGATATTCAAGTACGGGTCCAAAAGACGTAGGATGTCGCCCAGAGTGAAAGCTGGAGAGTGAGGAGGATATGTTCGTAGTAAAAACTAATAAAAAGAAATAGTCTAAGCTGAGTGAAAAGAGAGATGCCCTATTGGGGTTTGGTCTTTCTTTTTCTGAAAACGTTAATGTACTTCTTGAAGACCCCAGATTTGAATGAAATAATACAGTGCATGAACGGCTTTCTGCTTCTTCCTCGTAATCGTGTACAGCCGAATTCCGTTCCAAACTCAAGAGTAGCCAACCGGAATGTTGAGTTGTTTAAACTTATCGGTCTTCTCTTGTTGTCGTGATCTCCCTACCGCGCTAGATCTTTTTTCTCGTTCTTTGTCATTCTGCCCTACCGGTGCTGTTATCTTTTTCTCAGCGACTACCGCTCAAGAGTGACCGACTGATTCTGTGTGTACTGTGTCATGCTGTGTCATCTTTCTATCTTTCTCTATCTCTTCCCCCTCCATATTTAAATCTCCCCACCCTGTTCCCATGCGTGGGGTAGCAAACCGGTTCTCCTATACTTGTTAACCTCCCTGCCTTTCTTTCTCTACTATTTCCTATATCTCTCAGTGTTCAGGAGATTGCAAATAGACGTTACGAGTGAATACTTTCTTGGAATGCGTAAATATTCACGAATGTTTAAGAATATTTACGAAGATTTAGGAGAATTTATGGCAATTAACGGAGGGCACTAAAAGCAATAAGACAGCTGTGAGTGGTCGATGGAATATCAGTCAACGCCAAACCTTGATGCCAAACGTTTGGGATCCGGAATGATTTATTAAGAACTCTCTGCATCCAGCACATACATTCGTGATGTTTGAGGAATGCATTCTAGGCTACAACAATTCCTGATTTTATTTGCGAACAATTACCAGAACTTGTGTTTCGGATACCTGTTTCACGTTTTGTAAACGGGCAAACTGCAGTGAAAATTGCCTTTTCCGATTCATTAAACAGGTACAATGTCAAATGCTCATTGCTTTTGCACAGGAGACGTCCATTCTAATCAATCAAACGCCAATTTTTGACCTGAACAAATATGATACCTAGCAAGCCCAGTAGTGATGCAGAACTATCGATGGCACTATCGATACTATCGATAGTTGAGTCACTATCGAACTATCGATAGTAAAGAATACTATCGATAGCGCTATCGATAGTAAAAAATTTGATATCAGTATCGATAGTATAAAACCAACAGCACGAACTCATTGCAGAATAAACTTGGTTCCCCGCGCGCGCGGTACATAGGAGAGCCGGAGAAGCAGGCTGAAGGGCAAGAAAGTTGACATGCTTGTGTTCTTCACCAGAGTTCTTTGCTGACACATGGTCATAAAGTAAAACTCTTCAGCTCTAGCGGAAAGGAAGCCGTTACATGTGGTGGAACTGCGCGGCTTCAAATTTGTGTTGCATTTTATGATTTCAAAATAAAAAAAATATGAAGAACTAACTTTGTTAATTGTAAGGTGCAACTGGTAGCTTTTGGATATGACTTCCTTGATGGACATATTCTGCCCTTTTCACTGCGGAAATAACTTATTTCTCTCGCCTAAAATTGTTTATAAATGATAGTAGGCTATCGAAAATATTTTGACAATATGGCTGGCCAGCAACAGCACAATTATTCACACCACTATTGATAGTATTGTCGTGTTGTGGCGGTAAAGAATGCTGCAACAAGACTGGGAAATATGGAGCTCTTTATTTGGGCGATCTTGTGACCAGAAAATCAAAACTCAATATACAAGCGATACAGGCTGCGCACTGAGAGCGGCAAGAACAGTCGTCGGCCGTCGAGTAATCTGATCACCGGTGGAAAGCGTCGTCTTTTATACATCAGTCATCGAACCTTACAGCGTTATCGGTGGGGCTCGCGTAAGCTCTCGAATAAACTTGACTATTCGCGTCCGGCGCGTAACCTTAACAGAATGATCTCAAACAATCGTGAAGCTTCTCAAACATTACGGCGCGGCCTGCGTCAAACGTTGCTAACAGTTTTTCTGGGTGAAACCCGAATACATCAAAACAATGCAATAAACAGGCGTGGCAGTAATATCGGTAGTAATATTTACCATGGTGCTACCGAGTGCACTATCGATAGTTTGTCGATAGTAGTACTATCGATAGTTTGTCTGCACTATCGATAGTTTCAAAAATACTATCGATACTATCGATAGTCAATTTACCGATAGTTCTGCATCACTAAAGCCCAGGGCAATGTACTTGCTTCTATTCTTTGAAGTTTTCGCTATTTAACCAACATGATAATGATGCTAGGAACAAGAACAGCTCGAATGGGTACAACATGGGATAACGCGAGCCAGTATGGTGTTGTCAGGCGCTTAATGTAATGATGATTTCAGAATTTCTTGACACAAATTGCCATCAGAAGTTTTTTATCACTTTAAAATGACTGGGTTAACTTAGAATTTCTTCGTACAATCCAACAGCTCACGTTGTATAATATTTATACAAGCAAAATCATTACAGCCCACCTCCCCTTTTATCCGACATAAAAGAAATGTGGAATGGGACGAATGATCTTTTATAGCGGTTCTTTGTTACTTCACCGATCAATAACGCAACACATCATAAAGTCGTCCGCACAAAGCGACGTTAACTTATGGCAGAAAGCGTAAGCTACTTTCTACGTCCTCAAGCAAATTCCATCTTCCCTTTTCTTGTATAAAGGCCCGGCGACTTACACGACACAGTGGTACTTAACGCTTTTATTTTCAATTGAGCTAAAGCGGTTTCGAAAACAGCGAGACCATTCTGGACTCAGTTGAAAAGAAGTTAAGCAATCAGAATAAATGCAGTACGTTTTCGCGGTGCACACCGGGGAGGCGACGATGCGAGCTGAAGTTACAACATGTCTGAACTGCCGAGATCGCACGGTCGTAAAGTGAAATGATGTGCCAAGTAATTTGCACTGAAACGTTTGTTTATGTCATTCCTTTTTTTATCAGTAATGACGTACCCCGGCTGTACTTAAGGAGAAAGCTTTTTCACAATTTTGAAGTGCATTACAACTGCCGAGAAATTTTTCAAACAAATCACAACGTTGACACAGGTATCGACTAGCGCGTACATTTAATTATCATAAACAAGCGAGGCAAGTCAATAATACTTATAGGCATTATGCCTAAACAGTGAACTTCGAATGGTCTGTGTATTTATGCTTGAGGTACTCACGCGTGACTGGTCTTATACCTTTGAATTTTTTCCATTAAGCTTATATCATAAATCGTAATTCAGTTATCAATTTTGTGTGCAATTGTAGTTGATATATTCGCATCGATACGCTAAGAAAGCATCTAGCTTTGCCCTAAAACAACTTTGTCAAAAAGAATGCTTTCATTGATGTCATGAATAAATGCCTAATTACCAATACCACTATTTACAGTCGCTATTCCTTTGTTTTTAACTAAATTGAGTCGTTCGCGGGAAGTCATGTGCAGGTACCCCCAAATATGTCTTCCAGGGTATAAAGCTAGGGCGTCTGCAAGGGCACAGCAAGGACATCGACATCATTTACGGTGTGTTATATTGCCTCGGCGTGTACATACCGGTTATCGGGAGTCACACCATGTACAGTAAAACCTCGGTGATACGATCACGGCTCGTACGAATTTCGCGGTGATACAAATTTTTCTGTGGTCCCGACCAAGGCCCATATAGCCTGCAATGTATTGCAGTACGGTTGTTGCGAACCGATTTGCACCCCGCGGTGTTTGATACGAACGTACGCTAGCGCACAATTATGAACAGGTGCTGCCGGCGCTGTCGCGGAAGACGCGGCAGTCACGCGCGGTCGCTGGCATGCACGCTGCACGACCATCAACGGCGCGTCATTGCCTCCGAGATAGTGCGCGCGAATCTTGGAGGTCTTTAGGAGCCTTCGCGTTTAGCTTACAGATGACGTTGACGTCGCGCTTTTTTTTCTCCCGAAGCGTTGACGCGTGCTCCTGTGCTATAGGCAGCAGCGTACTTGTACTGTGTTAACACATGCCTGCCACGTCGATGCAAGCCATGTCCCCGCAATGAGACATTCTATGAAACAAGACTGAAACTTGGGCTGCGGGTTCATCATGAAGTCCCATTAAGGTGGACGAAGACCCCAAGGGACGAAGCGGACGGTCTTGCAGAAGGAGCTTGGCCTCTATCTATCGTGTGCAAAGCGCTTATTAAGTCACTTTCGCCGCAGTGCTCTGGTGTCATGCAAAAAAGCGTAGTAAGATTAGGAACGGGCTACTAGCGGTCACGAGGCACGACACATCTGGTTCATTAATTACACACACGCGCATGCACCGTATATTTATGAGCACAAGTATGATGTCTCTTTGACGTCTAAAAACTTTACTGACAATCGTTCAGAGCTGTTCATGACGTCGCTGCGGCCCTGAGAAATACTGAATTAAAACGTATGCCAACTTTCTTTTGTCGCATACTATTTTTTCATGTTTTCCGGTGATACGAATTTCGGATGATACGAATATTTCTGCTAACCCCGCGAGATTCGTATCACCGAGGTTTTACTGTAGTTGTCAACTGTTTTCTTCAAAGACAAAGAATGCATCTCAACCTGATGCTTTAAAACTTGCAATGTTATATTGTGTTTGTCCAGAGTTGTTCGTTTTATTCAACTGTCTCATATGCCGTAATAAGTGAGCGCCCTAGCACCCAATTCACATTCACAACACGTGTCTTTGTTGTTAATTCACGTCTTTGGTTTTCAAGATATTTTATCAAGAATACTCACACGCGCAAGTTTTACGTTCGTGGCAGTTATAGCTTTAAATTATTAGCTATGTATACATATCCGCAGTTAGAGCTGTTCTAAGCGCTACATTAATTAATGGAGATGTGAGGACGGTGCGGATGCATAACCCTAAGTCACTTTTATTGCGATAGCAAATTATATGGACACTGTCGGCGGATTTTTACCGTTGCCGTCACCTTCATGTCCCGGATATGTATATGTATGTATATGTAAACAAAAGCCACAAACAAAAATATTCTTGTAAAAAAAAATCTGAAGCGCTCGACCGGGGTTTCGAAACTGCGGCCCCTCGCCGTTTGCCGTTTGACGTTCTCAGGCTGCCGTGCGCAAGCGATTTCGTTCGCGCACGTCAGCCGTTCTTTGCCGTTCGAAGAATAGGTCCGAGATCCGTTTTCGTGCCGTTCTGCGGCTGGCGGAGAGCACCGTGGCCAATCAGTGACGGAGGAGCGGTTGCCATGACTACGGCGCGCCGCGTCGTCTGCTTTCGACTTTCCGCGTCATGTGCGTCTGCCGCGGTACGCTTCGAGCTGCTTGCTTTCTGCTCCGCGTTTTTCACGCTAGAAGTGCGCATATCGTTCGTGTCATTGCCAGGCATGGTTCCAGCAGTCAATAGAGCGTTTTAGTCTGCCCGGCATTAAATAAAGCGTCGCGTAAAACCAAATAAAGTGTCCCCAAGCTGGCGCCAGGTCAAGTGGCGCCAGCTATCGAGGATAAGAAACAACTAACATGCGCGTAATCTATGTCCTCCGTGCATTCGGAAGCGCAACTCTATGCGCCCATCTCCACTCGCTAAGCCTACAGCATCGATTATTTGACTACCGCTCTCAAAAACGGCGCCGAAGCTTAAGGACATGAATCTAAAGCAAATGGAAGCATCAATTCGGAGCTTACACGCTACAGTGCGCACGGCGGCCACTTGATAGATTCGAGATGGACGACAACCGCTTTTGGCAGTGCGGCCATGTTTTTTGGAGGCTCGCCGGCGAAGCTTGCCGGCGAGCCGTGCAAGTTGGACAGCTCTCGCGCGTCCGGCGACGGCGGACGTTCTTCGGCACCGCGCCGTTGCGGCAGGCTTGCCGCTAGCGTGAGCGGGCCCTTAGAGAATTACGCCGTGCCTCCTTCGTTCTCCAGGATACCAACGGCAGAATACAAATGCAAGCGGCGTTGGGTGAAACACACGGGACGCCACACGTGGAGAAATTAAAATTATGCGAGACGTAGGCCATGCTGCATCGTCGCCATCGCTGCATTCGTTTGCGTCGTATTGTTGGCGACCCACGCTAGTTTTCAATTTCGGGGTTGTAGTGCCACGCCACTCGCGGTCAGTCGGCCAGAGAAAAAGAAGAGCGTCCCGTGGCTCATGGTGGCGTGAGCTAATGGGAAGGCTTTGCCTCTTGTACACTTATGCCACATGAGGGAAGAAACGAGATGGCTGAACCAGAATCACAGTATGTATGTTACCGCGCGACCTGAATCATGAGGCTAAAAAACAGCGCAAACGAACAAGACATCCACGAAGAAAAGAAACGTACGACACAAGCGCTGACTAACAACTGCTTTATTCTTTCATAACCAACGCATAAATAAGCCCAAGGAGAACTTACCGCATGTGCGCACACAGCAATAGCTCTAAACCGAAACGTGTAACAAGGATGATAGTGTATTAGATACACGGAGACATCAAATTATATTCACATGGGTGCAGGGACAAAAAAGTAAACAAGAAGTAGGAAGGACAAAGAAGTGCCTTTCTGCTTTATTAGCCTCAGGAATATGTACGACCTAGAGCCAAATGAAGATTTATCTTAGTGACCAGAATCTACGCCCGCAGGGAACGCGAGCCGTGGCTTCACGTGCCACTGCCAAGGGCTGTTTTTATTTTCTTCTCTTGAGCTAGTGCGCTCTGCGGTTTTGTTTGCCGCCAAAGGAAGGCGCTGCAGGGTCTTGGGACAACGCGAGCGCAAGAGTCCGAGAATGGCGTGCGTTCTGCGCATGTGTCCTGGCGGCTCTCAAATTCCATGGGTCCCCATTTCTAAAACTGTCTAGTGCTTCGCCGGAGTTGGGATGTGCGCCTTCGACTTGTACTTTGACATACAGAGCGTGGTCGACCATGCTCGCGCGTTATCTCTTGAGGGGATGTTTTGTACACCTTCTGTGTTCAGAGCAAAGTTTGCGTTAAAGCTATAGACCACACGAAGGTCACTTTGCTCGCTGCAGCGGCCGCGTTTGCGAAAGGAGTGATCTGCTAGCTTGAAGAGCCAAAGTAGGGGATGGTTGAAGTAAAAACTGTGACAGTTCGCGCTCGACCTATGAATACCTGTGTGTTCTTTTCGTGCATCCTTCTTTTTGTTTGCGCAGCGCGCTGCAAGTGTCGAGCTGTGTCATTTGTTAGTGCGCACTCGCCTTGTTTGTTTTCTTTTCCTGTGTCCTTCGTGCTCAAGCGGCGCGCAGCAAGTTTTTAGCCGCTTGTCGTTCTTCCTGTGACATTCAAAAAACTTGCTATCGCAATCATTGCTTCGCCCTCTATAGGCGAAACTGACTTTTTTTTTTGTCTAAGTGATTAGTACAGTGAGACACCACGTGGTGGTATTTGTGACCATAGGAACAAGTGGTTTTGCAGACATATATGTAGCAGAATGTCCGACGTAGGGGAACACTGACTTGGAAGTTATGTTGCTTAGCAACGGAACAACAAATCCCGGATTGTGAAGGTGAAGGTAAAATCCCGGATTGTGAAGAAACCATAGCGAGCGACTCGCGCAGCTTTTACCGCTACCGCTACGACACGCGCTGGATAAAAGAGGGGTGGGGGTGAGATGGCGGGTATTGCGTGATAACACCATCATCTGAAGGCTGCTGCATTCGATCAACCATACTAAGCTATTGAAAGCAGATACAGACGAGGCTATATCAGTCACATCCCCCTCTAAGTCAAGTGGTTTTGCCGCTTGTTATAATATGGTATCAGCGACGACTGCAAGAGAAGCCATCAGTATTTTTTGCGAGCCTAAACAACTACACTTGCGCCATCCTAATATTACAAAAACTGTCGTTCTTCGCAAGTCCTCTCTGAGCGGCTGAAGCACGCTTGTATATTGTGTACTGCAACGCATAATTAGGAAGCCGTACACAACTAGAAAATACCTTCTGATAGCAACAGACATAAAAGCAACCAGTTTTGGGACGTTAAACCCCAGATATTATTATTATTATAAAAGCAACCAGTACGATCCGCTTTCGTGCAACCTACAAAATAAAACTACCAAAGGTTTGTGCGAAAGCAACCTATAATGCATCACATAACTCGAACATGAAAGACCTGAGGAGATTAAGCCGACCCCCTTGCAGCGAAAACGACTCGGGGCTATAGATTTCGTGCTTCGATCACGACTCGAATCTCATTCTGGTGTTTACGCCGGCCAGGTAATAAAATACTTAGGAGCAGACAACTGGCCAAACACAGTGCTGATGCTGTGCAGGCCACTGTGGTCTCGTATCAGCTAATGGCTAACGCACACGAACAAGGCTGAGGCCTGGCGTGTAATCGAAATTGGTGGCATCACTCTAACAAACATGGAAAGAGCGTAGACTTGATTGCACTAACTGGCATATGCGTCAAGCTTAGTTGCGTTATTCTTTTGTCAACGCAGTGAGAAAGAAGTGGGTCTGTGAAAAAAAAATGTAATGGCGTCTCTTCCACGGGTATAAACACCTGTTCAAAGCACATGCTTCCGGAGAAAACTATATGCAACATGCTATCTATACTAAGAGACCTTGCGAGGGCCCTGCCCGATGCCATCACGAAACTTGGGCATTCATTTGGAGAAGATTATAACTTATAGCAGGCTTTCAACCTCAACGTACAGAATGACCAAGGTAATAGGTTTGCACTGCTAAAGTGGTTGTTTTGCTCGCCAGTTTGATAAAAGAACTCGTTGCTTCTGTGGCAGCACAAGCAACGAGTTCTATATTTTCAAAGCAAGTGTAACGAATGAGAAAGCAGACTGCGGAATTTTCAAGAACATATCTCCAATCTTGGTTGCAGTGCAAACTTTCGGGTCAGAAGTTTTGAAATAAAAACATGTTAAGAGACTGGAGGCAGGTCAGAAGAGCGACGCAAATAATACTTAAAGTTATAACCGTGCATGAATTCGTAGTTGCATATATGTGTTTCAGTGCATAAAAGAGAAAGTGTAGCATGACGGCGGCGTTAGATGGCCTACTGTGTAAACAATTTTAATGCAGGACGCACAATGTAAAATAAGGGAACGTGGAACCACCACTTCCAGAAAATCAGTTTTTATACAAAGCAGTTTTCATGCTGTTATAAAAAAAAAAACACTTGGGTTCTCCTACTGAACTTCGTAATTCAAGTGATGTGTAAATATTTTCAAGCCATTTCCGGCACGTGCCCTCGGTGTGGACTTGAATATCGCATATCCGGATATCGGTCTATACATATCGAAGTGCTTAAAGTTAAAATCAGGACACACAAGTTGTCACTCTTTTATTGATTTTAATAAAGCTTCTCTTGTACCCATTTTAGTCATTCTCATCTGTCATCGGCCAGTCGGATTACTTTTCTGTTGACTATTATTCCATATGTTGACCATATGTGGACCATTAGTGAGTAAGCGCTGGTGTCGTGCACTTTGTTGTCCTTGTCCTTTTTTGCGCTTCTGTTATACAAGAAAGGACCATTATTCCTCAGCTATTTGCTATTTATGTATGTTTTACAGCCGGGGGGAGCTCGGTTGGGCCACCCCCCCCCCTTCCATTTCTTTAGGAGGGGCTGTATGTATGTGTGTATGTATGTATGTAGATCGCCGCCCTCTGAAGACCCCCTCCCCCCCACGTTCCAATGTTCCAATGAAGGGAGCCCTCCCCTTTGGCGCCTCGTTCCCCAGCTAGCGCATGTGCTGGCCGCGCGCGGCTCATGCGCCGGGAACCGCCGTTAATCGGCGACATGGCTACCGTGGCTACGCCGCCAGGCCCTTTTGCTTGGTGCGAGTCATGTGTTGCTCTTCCCCGCACGAACCACGTGTCCGGGCATGTCTGAAAATGCTCGCGGCACCCTGCGTTAGGCTACGTCACTGCACTTCGCCGGTCCTCATTGGCCGCCACTGACAACTCCCTTTTCCCATGAGCTCGCTTCTGTCTGGCGCGGGCTTGCCCGGGGGTGCTATTCTGGACATTGTCAAAATCCGGCATGTTGTCAAATTCCGCCATGTTGATGATTTTATTGGTCACGCGAAGTCGTTCGCATTGTGGTGCTGCAATGGCGTTACGTCACAGGAATCCGCGATGACGTAACGTGCCAAAAAATAGTAATTTTTTTCCGAAGCAACGCTTCGCCGTACTCTGTCATGTAGAAATAAAGGTTTGGGTGAAACAACGAAACCGAAATATGGTACTGAGCTGTGCCTACGGTCAACTTGCGGTTTATCGAAACTACTGCTCGCTTGACGAAGAGCCGCCATGTCTGCAACACGATTGGACATTGCACTGATGGCGCCCATTGCGTCACATGATCTCACTTTTTGTAGCGTCAAATTGACGTTGCGTGACGTTGCATCCTGCCAAATTTGCAGCTTAAAATGTGAGAACGATGAAGTGCCCAAAATTGGCCGCCATATTGTTGTAAATTGAGTTGCTTGTTCGATGTGCAGCCTCACATACGTATGTGTAGATATCATTCCGTGAGTTACTTTACAAGCATGTTTTTGGTTAGTAATATTGTAAAGTGTTGTACATGAAGCTTGATTGTTAAAATAAAAGGTTATTGTTTAATTTGACTTGTTCGAATTTGCGGTTCTCGCCGCAAGAGAACGCTAGATAAGCGAAGAAAAATGGCGCTGCCCTTTGTTGTGTAGTGGCTGGAGCTGCAGGAAGCATCGCGAGTACCGCGATGCTTTTGTGATGACCGATCAATTATTTCAACTGTGGTGCCGGCTGACGAAGGACACTGTGCAATGGCTGTGCGGGGAGCTTCGCCAGGACCTGGAGAGGCGGCGTACGGACACGAGAACAGCCCCGACCGTTGTTGTTGTTTTTGTTGAGCTACAAGTGCTTGCGCCCTTCGCTTGTTCGCCACCGGCAGTTACCACGACGCGATCTCGAACAACGAGAACGTGGCGACGAGCTAGTCCAGTGTGGGTCTCACGATTCATGCTGTCATGGAAGCGATCGTCGAGCGCCTCGGCAATGAGTGGATCGCCCTCCCTGCCAAAAGGAAGGCTTTGTCCACATAGATGCAAGATCTGAAGGCTGCGTTGAGGTGGTCGACGACACGTTCGTGTGCATAAGTGGGCCGTATGAAAAGGACGATGGCAACAAGGCTGCTTACTTTTGCCGCAAGAACTTTTACGCCCTCAGAGTCATGGTGCTGAGAACAAATTTCATCTTATTCAATCTCGCGCATGCTGTTAGTAGAATGCAAATGAGGAACGTGAAAGACAGCTTTTCGCCACTCTCCAGTATTTTAACGACATTTGCCGTGGCTCGAACTGCAGTGATAGAAAAGAACGCAGTAGTCGCGGTAAACGGAGTTTCCGTCACTATTTAGTTTTGGCAGGGGTGACGTGACACCATAAAAAGTTCATCGAGCTTCATATTTGATCGTGGTAGCTTTTAAGAAAAATAATGCATGAAAAGAAATCAAACGTGCTGATTGGGCTCTAATTTCATAAACAGTGATATGCAGACATGCAGTAACTACCACATATGAAATGAAAGATACAGCTGTCGAAGCTGCGCTCCGAAAGCAACTCGAGAGAAATAAGTGCGTTGGACCACACAGTTACAGTTGTTCTGCATGTAGCTGGTTGTATTGCTGTTGCCGACTTCCTTCCAATGCAAACAACAGTCTGCAGGTATGTGACCAACCCTGCCGATGACTGTCCTCGCACTCGGGGCCCGTGCACGACGCCTTTATGTGGAAGACATCCACCGTGAGCCAGGACTGGGCAGTGGACGCCGTGGCCAGGTTGGTGAATAGCTGCTTTGTATGCAAGCGTGAGAATGCTTGTGTGGTGTCTTAGTGTAGCAAAAACATTATTCATGGTAATTTTATTACACGCTGCATGGTTCTTAACTACTCAAGTCTCTTTGTCCAAACTTCTGCCCCGTATGTTATTACTGGCAGCTACCTTGGTCGAACACTATCTACTTTAGTGGCACTCGTGTTCCCTTGAATGAAAATTCTCTCATGCACACATTTGAGATAACAAGTCATACTGTGACCCGAGGCAGCACACAATAATCCGACTTGCTCTCAGTGTATAATTGCAACTTGTCTTTCTATGGTCATGGGAAAGACTACTAGTGCAATAGAAAGGTCAAGCATGAAATAAACTTTCATGAAGAGATTGTATGATCCTTTATTATAAAGTGGTGAAATAATAAATAGTAAGCATGCGATGATACAGAAAATGCTACACTCTGAGGCTATGTTAAAAAAAAGAATACATCAAATACAACTGCCATGGATGTTGTACATTCATAAATACAATTATGTGTAGAAAGGACAACTTGTATAAAAAATACAAATAAGCAAGCACAGCCATGTGCTATATAGCAATAAAATAAGTCAACTGACAACTCAAAGGTATTTCAGTCATGGTTCATAAGAAGCACTAAAAAAACAACTCAAACGGTTGCAAAAGAAACCTGCTATCACTTTTCATTGACGGCCTAAGCACACACAAAAAAAAACTAAGGGAAACCAAGCCTTGAGTGCGCTGACCGTCTGCAGCCGCACATCAGTCCCATGCAATCAAAAGAAAGCACAACACCCTTACCACCAAAGAAGATGCGCCTTCTGTCACTCGCCCCTTCTTCTCTATGAAAGAAGTTAAGGGCTGCAGTTCAGTAGCTTCGTTGTCATTCCTCCTGACGAAGGAATTGAGTTGATAAAGCCATTTTTTCGTTGGAGCATTTCAAAAGCCGCAATTATGTAACCTAACCAGACAAGCAATTCTGTGAATATGTCTAGCTGTAAAAAAAAGGAAAGCAGTGCATATCAGTGACACGATGTCTTCGAATAAGTTAAAAGAATTGAGAAAGGAATAGTACATATTCATGTATACATTCATATTATGCTAATTGGAACACTGTCCTCCACAGGTGATATGCATACTCGCTTCAACCTTGGCTGCTTAACCCCATCCCTGGAACACATCCTGCAGGATCCTCTGCTGCCTGATTCCACGCACCCACTCTTCACTGCGGTGCGCCGTATAACTGTGCACTGGAGTCCTCAAGGCCCACTTTCGGTGCTTGCAGAGGTACAGAACACTGTACTATGGCCCACTCTTCACGTCGAAGATCATCGCAGTTTGTGTCGTGCTTCACAACCTCGGTGTTTGGCAGCAGCTGCCTGAGCCAGACGACATCCCTTGCACTGAAGAACTCGAATGAGAATATGCGGACCTTTACAACAACAATAGCGACGATACGGCTGCAGTAGACATGAACCAGGCGGATAGGCAAAGGCAGGATCACGCTCTGTAGAGGTTCACAGCTGGGCACGACTCGATGTAATGGGGTTTACATTCCTGCGAGATGTGCACAGAAACGTGAAACACAAGAAGCTCTTGCTGTTTCTCATGACAAAGTAGCCACTTGCATTGTATTCGATCCTATACCTATCCCCTGTACTTGTGTTCTTGCAGGAATTGTATTCTGACAAAAGCTTCATTGTGTTCGTTCATTGAGAGCATGCTAATTGTACCAAGCAGTTAGGCAAAAGCATGCTCAGTTTCTGCCGCAAATCATAGCAGGATTTGTTTGTTGAGACCATAGTGACTCTGTAAACAGCCTGTGTTATTTTGCAGCAGTGCATGCAACATTGAATGCCATTCCAGAGCATTGTTTTCGGCACTATTCACAATGCGAACCCATGTGATGACTGTACGAGCCTGGCAGGTGTGTACAAAAGCTCTATTCATGTAGTAGCCACTCGTACATGCAAGAGCACAAGCTTGCTGTGGTTGGTAATCTATGTAAACGCTTATAGGCACAAAACGAACCAGTACCGAAAGGGGCAACGTGGGCACAGCACTGTGTAGCTACTTTCTGTCCTGGTTTCTCTGGTGGACTATAAAAGTTTACATGCAAGAGTAATACATGATATTTCATAATGTATTGTGAGTCAATTGATCTTCTTCTGTTAAGTCATCATTGTGAGTCAATTCATCATCCGTGCAATAATAAAAAGCAGTCAAGTTGTCTCATTGCTTACATCATTGTCTTATCATTCACTGCTGCCAACAACAACAAAGGATGCCTCTAATATTGTACCAGCCAGTTTTGAAACCAGCACATCTGCATAAAAGACATCTCTTTGAATGCAGTTTGTGCACTTCTTAGTGTTGCCAGTCAAATGTAACATCAACTGCATGAAATACTACAATTCCTCTTCTTTATCTGTGGCCATTATGCACTTCTTATCCTTATGTTGTAAGCAACGTGGAAGTACCTTCCACAGTTAACACCTTCGGAGGTGCATCACTTCTGTGGATTGAGATTCGCCTAGACTTTATCTTTCAGATTCAACTGATCGCGCGTAACGTGAGGTCCTGAAACTAACTTTTATTGCTTCTGCTTATGTATATTTACATGATTGTAACTTTTACTTACAGTAGTCCTTACGCATCCTCGGCAAAACATATAGCACCATCTTAATGGTCACGACAGTTCAGGAAGATACTTCGCGCATCGAAGACGTTATAAATAACTCAGCTGGCTGTTGGGCTAGTTGGCACATTACTTAAGATAAACTAGACGCGGAACAGCCACCGCAACAAAAAAGACAGAAGGAACAGAAGGGGCATTATTAATACTTGCAATGCTGTGCAGCTCCTTATAGCGCTTCTGGACGCCGCGGGCCCTGGGAACGAAGGGCCACCGCAGCCCAAGACGGGGTCGATGCGCATAGTTGTAGCGATGCGGGCGTCGTGCACCAAAACGTGCGTCGCCAAATCGAACGGCCATCCGCCTGTTCTCCTGCAATAAGCATGTGCATAGCTGAAACTTCAACACCACCCGAGTGAAACGCAAGCTTACCTGACTGCACCGTCATTCCGCGCCTCGAGCTCGAGCTGCCGCCACTCCGGCGGCGGCCAGCTGCTGGGGCCCAGGCGGTAAAGGCGCTCTGTCATCGTCTGTCACGGCTCCCATCGTACCTGCGGTAGTAAGTTGCAAACCACCCTCCCCATACAGGGACGATCGGTAAAAAAATGCAACATCGCGGCCCACTGTTCGCGATCTGCCGACATAACCACAGAACACCTACACAAAACAACCAGCGAAATAACGATGTCGGCCATGTCGATGCTGGCTTGGCTGGCTCGCTTATTGGCTAAAAAAGTTACTATGGCTTTGTCGCTCATCTCCAAATATGGCGCTAAATTGCAGACGTTATCGTCTGCTTCACAACTTTAAAACTAAACGCTTCACTTTTCTTTTATTTTTTTTTTGTTGTTGCATTACCAATTTCAGGTACAAAATACTATTTAATTGTACGTTTCTTTGCATCTTATGTCCCCTTCACGTCACGTTTCGCAAGCATTTCATGCGTTTGCGTCATCATTGTGTACACGTCACGCCTACGTCAAATTTGACAGAAAATGGCGGAAGTCCAGAATAGCACCCCGAGTGAGATGAACTCAAGTCGACACGAGTGCACGAGTGGTTGACGCGCTGCCCTGGCAGGCGGCTTCTCGACCGTGCGCTCGACTGCTGCCCTTTGTGTGATGGTCGTAGTGCCGCCGGCAAGTGTACTCGATCGGTCTTGCGGAGTTACTCTGACGGCCCGCAATCCCGTGATTGTCGTACTGTGCTGCATCTTGGGTTAATAAACCCGTGTTTGTTGACATCCTGACTCGAGTGCCTTTTCTGCGCCGTGCCGGAGAGTCGACGAACCCGGCCGTCGCGTCTTTGTTCGCCGCGTCCCTTGCCGGTCGCCTCGTATAGGGTAAGCTTCGTGCAAGACCTATCGCCACAATTTATATATATATATAAATATATATATATATATATATACATATATATATATTGAAGAAGCTTTTCCAATGGCCCAAACGTACATGGGAAGAGAAGAGACACAACTATATTAGGTATTTGCTCATAAGCCCTGACGAAGACCGGTCCTCCGGTCGAAACCGTTGGCAAATAAAATTAAGACAACCGCTTAGTTGTGTCTCTCCTATATATATATATATATATATATATATATATATATATATATATATATATATATATATATATATATATATATATATATATACAGGCAGGCATGGTGGTGGAGTGGCCGTAGCGTTGCAAGTCAAGTAGATCCTCCGTGAGAAGTCACAACGTTGTTTATTTCGACGTTTCAGCCAGAGTCTGGCCTTCATCAGGAATGAGGGTACAGTTTGTTGGTGCTCAGTTTTATACAGTCTTAAAGAAGAAAGGATACGCGAGAAAGAAAAAAAAAAGACCTGACAACATGGGGTAGACCCCCCACCCCTCCGACGATCACTTTTAAGATGTCCGCGGCCTGCATATCTTTCCCTCTATTAACGTATTCCTCCCGACCAGGCAGCGCCTCGTGGCTCAGGCGGTGCAGTGTGGGGAAAAAAGCTCTTTTTTCCCCACACTGCACCGCCTGAGCCACGAGGCGCTGCCTGGTCGGGAGGAATACGTTAATAGAGGGAAAAATATGCAGGCCGCGGACATCTTAAAAGTGATCGTCGGAGGGGTGGGGGGTCTACCCCATGTTGTCAGGTTTTTTTTTTTTTTTTTTTTCTTTCTCGCGTATCCTTTCTTCTTTAAGACTGTATAAAACTGAGCACCAACAAACTGTACCCTCATTCCTGATGAAGGCCAGACTCTGGCTGAAACGTCGAAATAAACAACGTTGTGACTTCTCACGGAGGATCTACTTGACTATATATATATATATATATATATATATATATATGTTTACTTCTCTATTCACGACAACACCAACGACACTGCTGTGCCAGAAATGAAATATAAATATATAAATATAATAAAATATTTCGCTATGTGCGTTGGACTTACGAGAGGCGACAGGCGGAAAGTCTCTAGCTCACGCGTTCTGTGAATTCACCGTTAACAACTCTTGCCCATTCATGCGTATTGGCTGTGGCACTCGGGGCTTAACATCTAAGGCCAGTTTTGTGCAAAGCTCATCCGTTGTAGGAGACTTGTTTGGGGTGCTTTCGAGGAGGTCTCGATGAAAACAATTTTCGCATCCCACATAAATTGTCGGGAGAATGAGGTTCCGTTTCGAAGCCCATGCAGCGAGAGAAGGCGCTCGTATTGGAACAGTAGTATGCTATGGTATGTGCATTAATAGCATTCTCCTGTTCCAGTCAAGTTTCCTTTCTTGCCTACGTGTCACCTTTCCGTAATTTTGGGCACTACCTGCGTTATAACTCCATTTGTTTGTTGCTACGAATAAAAAACGCCAGCCCTGCGCTGAAACCGCAGCACAGTCACAGCGAAAGCTGGAAGAGCGGCGTTTCTAGAGCCCGTTAAGCTCTCTTGGGTCTACAATACAAGTACACTAGAAAGGTACCCACTACGCCATAAATCACAATTTTTAAGACGTTCGGAAGCACCTACTAAGCCATTATTCGTCATTCTGCGGAGAGCGAGGCACCAGCTACACGTCTGTAAGGCATTATGCGCACTTTGTTGATGCTGTGCCTGATGAAGATGAAGAATTATGGCAGAGCCCTTTCTAATGGGTTCGAAGCATTGAACAACCTACTCATTGCGCAATTCGCATTGTGTGACGCCTCGTTACAGAATTCGCGTTATGCGACGTTTGGTGCTTATTTTACTCTTCTACCACGCTATATTGCATATGCTAATGTGGTTCCTTCCCGACATGAAGCCTGTATAGGACCTTTTTGCAAAGCAGTTTCAAGCACCGGCATGGCTCAGAGGTTGAATACTGGGCTCCCACGCAAAGGGCCCAGGTTCGAACCTCGTTCCATCCTGGAATTTTTTCTTATTTCGTTTTTTTTCTTATTTCGAGCGATACTGGTTACGGACACCGGCGGCGGCGGCGGCGGCGGACAACTACGGCGCCAAAAACGGCCGGCGAAATGATCTCATAACAGCTTTCGCTGTAATAAAAGTAATCTGCTTCCATCGAGTTAGTCGGTTTTATTGTCATATTTACACAATGTACATGTGTTTCTGATGGCGCAACTTTTTACTGCCGAGAGATCAAATAAAGCTTCTAAGGATGGACATGTACACAAAAAGAATTAAGGTTAAACAAATTTTGCGAATGAAACAGCATAAAGGTGCATCAAGAAATACGGAAGTGATTCGGTTAATATTATGTAGGAAAGGCTAAAGGGCAGCATTTCTCCTTACTATTATCAGTCGCTATATCATTCCCGTACAATCTATTAAACAAGGTATCCTAATGCGCACGCCGAAACTGCGGTTAGTTATTCAGATGCAAGTATCATTTCGCTAAGAAAAAATTGCGATAAGCAAAACAAAGCGGCCCGTTCCGTCTCACCTTTTCAGGCGCAGGTAAACACAACAGGCTTGATTTTTAAATAAAGCTTCTCTACTTCCATACAGCCACGAGGGTATCCTACGTGCCCTGGTTTAAGACTTTTTTTTCTTTCTTCTGTACAGCAAGAACAGCGTTCTCGTTAAGCTCGTCAAAGAGGGCAGCGTGCCTGCTCAGAATAAGCTGGAAATGGAGAGACCGCGGAATCAAATCAGTCTGTGTCTTTGCAAATGCGAACTATGGCCTCTCCGCACAGAGCTTCGGGGCAGAGCTTAAAGGGGCCCTGCAACACTTTTTGAGCAAGGTCAAAAAGCGCTGCCAATCGGTAGTCGAGGCTCCCGAGAACACGCGAGCCAAATATTATAGCGAAGCGAGCGGCCTGGAAGTCACAATAAATTCTCAAAGTCAGCTGAAAATCGATCCCTCTTCTCTCAACAAATGATGTATTAGTCCGCAATATATGACGCGATTGTCGGCAGTTCCACCATATGCTGATGTTATAATCACGATAACACCCTCATTATTACTTTCGTTGTTAATTTTGAGTTCAATAAGTAGATAATATGTGTGTTTATATTCTGTTATCGCGTTAAAAACACCGAACAAACATTAATATTACCACTTCCGGTCTCACCGACAGCTCGTCTGCTCGTAGTTGCGTGGTTGCGTTTTCTTCGCCATGCGCAGTGCCGAAATCGGAATATTTCTGTGCTTTTGACCATCGCCGGTTGCCGTTGAGAGTGGCAGCCGTTCGTGTGTTGCCTCGTCAGCTGGAAACTGCATCGTCGGCACGTTTTCACGACCGACCGAGGCAGCGGTGCAGCATATCTCCGACAACAATGCTGGCGCCGGCTAGTTTAGGATACCTGTGTTCGCTGTATGGCAAGAGTCCCGTTCGCTGTCCAGTATGTCATCGAGCCGTACCTCGGCGTATCCTCCCCGTAGTCGTCTCACATTCCCGAGAAACCGCGACACAGCAACCAAGCAGACTCGCATTTTCACGGTAGCTGCAGAAAGCCGGCGGATGGGTCCGCGTCGGCCCGATGCCCCACGATCCTTTCTTCTAGTCTTTAGTTCTTTGTTGTCAGCCCGCACTCGCTGTGCGCCCGCATTCGAAGAGCAAACAGCATCGAAGTACCGCCACTGGGAGAAAGGTGCACGCAGCTTTGCCGTATTGAATCGCGACGAGGCGGTGTATCGGAGTGTGGGTCGAAACCCATCTCAGCTGTAATTCGTTCCAAACGCGCACGCAGGTTTGCGTCCATGGTTGGCAGAGCGATGAAAACACTACGGCAGTTCGAGGTGCACACCCAACATTACCAAACCGACTCGCAGTTTTCAAGCACGCGCGATACACGGTGCGATGGGCTCCGCTCGACGACGACCACGCAAGCCGACCGGAAGTGGCGCCACAGACCACGTGGTTGCGCCGAAACGCCAGAGAAAAAAAAATGAAGAAAAAAAATGCCGCCGGCGCTGACGCAACTCTTCGGCGCCTCCTCGCACCTCCGTCCCCCTCCCTTCACGCCCCGCGCAGCTTTCCGCGCTCTCGCGGCGTTGAGTAGAGGGAGAAAGCTGCGGAACGTGATCTCTATAATTTGATAACACCACTTAGACTTGACGGATTCGAAAAAAATTTGCGGCATATGACTCCTGAAGAGTCATACGTCAATAATGGGACTATTCCAATATAACTAAGAAAGGTGTTGCAGGGCCCCTTTAAACAAAGGATTATTCTGTAAGAAGAAAATTACGAATGTGCAACGAATTTCGAAGCACATATTTGTATGCCTCTTTATAGCTGTCTTTGTGCATAGGAAAACTATATGTTCGAAAGAACTGCTTCTCTGTTTCTTTATTTTCATTTGATGAATCCTCAGAAACAGAACTCCAATTTAACTCGTGAGAGCACTGCTTCTGGACTCACAGCGAGTCCAGTGCGCCCTCTCCTGAAACACATCAAAATCCGATTAGCCCACCGGCTGGCAGCATTACTAACATCCACGAATGCGAAGAATGTACCTTTAGCTCATGGACCATTACCGTAAAAAATAAATATTGAAGTTTTACGCTACTAAACAAATACATAGGATGGCAATGTGGCGCTGTTCACACTTATAAAACCACCTGGGTTGAATAAAGTACGCAAGTTGGATTCTGTGTAATAATATTATAATCCCTCAGAACACACAAAGTTCAACAGGAGTCGTTCTAATAACCCAAAAAACAAACATAGTACTGAATTATAATTAGTTTTATTTTCATTTCTTGGTGGGCCACAAGTTCCAACACATGCCCCCGTTTCTATTTGACAGAAGCTTTGCAGCAAAACCATTAATAACATTTTTTTAGTTATCTTTTAACGCCAGGAGACACAGACTCATGATCGTTGCGTTATTCAAGATGAACCGTATTCAAGAATTTATCATTCTGGATAATGGCGCCAACAGTACTTTATGTCAAGTTTCCCAGCAGTCTACCGCCTGCCGGAGCAATGTTATTTTTGTTGTTTGCAAGCAGTATGATGTCGACGTCTTCGAAATGCAAAAAAATGTTCAATTTCCTTTCATGTTTCGTAATCGTTTGAAGCCCACTGTTATTGCAAAAGACAGTGAAAGGACAGTTAACGCTATTACAACCTAGTTGTGATGCAAAACCAAGAATCCGGAGCTTTTCTTGTTAAGGAAGTACATAAACAAGGCCAAAGAAGAAAGGTGTGCCATAACAGACAACTGCGAGGCGTCTGTCATCAGTTAAGACTACATTATAACAATGAGAAAATTGTTGGATGACTTCCCACGTTAATACTTCGGCTATCATACTGCGGGAATTTTCCAAGCCCCTGGACCCACCGCCCTTAAAAGAGCCCAAGATAAAAGAACTCATAGTTTCGCCGCAAGCGCGATACAATGAATGCGAAAGCAACAAATTGGAATGTTATACGAAGTAAGACTAAAAGCCAACTCCTTTAGATTCGATGTCACGTAACTCTACGAAACGCTGACGTGAGGCAATGCGGCCGCTCCAGGAAGCGAAGCGGTTTCATGCTGTCTGTCGTCTCATCGCGATGTAAGCGCTGAGAGCACAGCACGTAGACGGGTATACGAGCCGTGTACTCACGCCTGTCGAGTGTTCGCAGTTGCTACCGGAGCGAATTAACAATAAACAAGTGGAAGAGCAACGTACCTTGATGCTATGAGAGAAATATAAAGAAATATGACGATTCTTCCGATCGAAAATGGCAGTCGAAAAGAAATACTAAAGTATGCGAACAAATTGAAGTAGCGCATATACTTGAAGAGGAGTACTACTTGGCTGAGTTGGTATTGCTTACTGTGCGACATTGCACCGCTGGTGAAAAGAACACATACAAGACAGGCAAGAACACGACGACATGAGCGGCACTTCCAACTGATTTATTTCCCATATGAGACTGAGTGTACATATACATGTGAGATACACATGTGCAGAATGGCCAACAGTGTCTAACCCTGCGCTGCTTTCAAACAATCTAAACTTTGAAGACCGCAGCTGTATCGACGTGTCACGCATGCATTCACCACCCAACTTAGTAATGTAAAAGGCTTCTAATACCTCACGTGCTGTCTGATGCTTGCTCTTATCCAGAATCCTAGCCTCGTGAAATCGTGGTTCGCATTTGCAGACCTCACTTTATAAACTAAGAGGTGGCTGAATCGCACGGAAGCAACTCTTTGCTCGCACGAGGCGAGTACTGCCAGCACGCATGGATATTATGGAAAGTTAAACGTAAGTCCAAAAACTGTAACGAGTTCCGAAGGTGTAGTTAATGGGTGAAATGAAGTCCTTCTCCAAACAGTATAAACAGGTTTAAAGTATCGTCGTACCATTGCACGTGAGTTAGTATTAGAAACCTTTTACATACTCAAGTTTGGTGGCGAATGCATCAGTGACACGTTGATGGAGCTGCGGTCTTCAGAGATTATATTGTTTGAGAGCTGGCTTGGTTAGGCAGTGTTATTGACCATTCTGCGAATGCCTATGTCACATGCATATGAACGCTCCGTTTCATGCTTGAAATAATTCAGTTGGAAGTGCCGCCCGTATAGTCGTGTTTGTGTCTTTGATAGTGTTGTTTTCGCCAGCGGCAGAATGTGATACAGTAAGTTAGCGCAGCCCTGCATTCCATAAACTACGAGTCCCACTGGTGCCCGCTATTTTACATGGTAGCGAAGAGCGATGGGACGGTGGGCATGAAGCAAGAGGAGTGACGCACCTGCAACCAGTTAACGTGCCACCCAGCAAGGAGTCTCGCAGTCCAACACGCGAGGGGTGAGCAGAGGTGATCAATCACTTGCGACTGTCATCCGGTGCCGCGCGCAATTCATTTGCCAGCGCCTTAGCCCCTCTTTCTCCACCTTAACGACTAAACGGCATCTTCACCTTGGCAGCAGGGCCACGTTCTTACCTCGCACCTTGATTTAACCTGTCCTGATCTGTTCACAAACGGCCGGGGAAGTCACGCGGAGAATTGCCGCCAAGAACTAAACAAACGAGTGAAAGACGGAGAAAAATAAAAATAACATACCACGAGAGAGCATAAGAACAACGCGAATGTTAATACAACACTAAGAAAGAGCGGATGGATGAAAGAAACACCAAGTTGCGAGTGTTTTGTGGCGAGCGAAAATGTCTTCTTTCTTTTCTCTTTCTTTTGTAAATTATTCCTCGTGTAATTCACGTCAATGTACGATGCGTAAAGGTCTACTAATAACGGCTATTCATAGCACAAATGAAAAATTACAAGAACAAGGGAAAAAAACTCTTTGTAGCATTTACTCACTACGATGGTAGTTCCAGAGGGCCGGGTAACAGCAAAGTCGGTGAGTCATTCCGGAGCCTGCATTATGCGGCAGTGCATAAGGGAAACAATCCGGACTAGTGTAAGAAACATGGGAAAAAAAGGGAGTATTTAGAGGAAACACAAAGAACGAAGACTTCAGCAATGGGTAGGTGGTCAGATACCCAAAAAAAGAAACTTAAACGCTGAGGACATAAGCGACGTAGGGAGCATGCTTCGGCGGGCCACAGTAGATGTGACAATGCTTTGAGGCAGCTGTCATGGCGCCGATTACGACGCAGGAGGCTCGGGTGGAAGCTCAACAGAAGATGGTTTTCTCCCGACAAGAAGTTTGGCGTCTGACAGCAGGATACAAGCCCCAAGGCAAGAATTCTTTTATTTATCGAGGCATGCCCGAAAAAAAAAAGTGCTAGTACTACATAGATGAACGTCATTCTTGGCAGGCCTCTGAGGGACAAAACTGTATTTTTGTTTATCAGCAGCTGCGCATAATATACGCCGAAAGGCGGGATGCCGGAAGTGAGTAAAGCAATCGCATCGGACCCCGTCATGCTGACAGACGTGCATAAGGAAGTAAAATAAAGATAAACCAGGCGGTGGGTTTGCAACGAAGCACGAGGAAAACAGGCATAAACTTCAAGGAGTTCTTTACGAAGAGTTTTAAATGTGAAGCTACAAAAAGTAACGTAAAATGTGAAATCTTCTTTCGAGTGTCGTATTCGCGAAAATCTCGGAGGCCATACTTTACGTTTTTGTTCAATCCCGGGTGGTGGCGCTGCAATTAACTGCGCTCGCTGTCAAATTTCTTCTACTCCACTTCATATGTTGCGTTGCTTTTCGAACCAACACGTAGCAACAGAAGCTAGTTTTAAGAAACAAAGGAAAACCAGTACAGCTATAAAAGGCGACACTAAGAATAAAAACCCACCATCTATAGCTGCGATTCGAACCCGGGCCTTTTGATTGAGAAGCCAGCATTCTACACCTGCACCACTTTGGCGAAGCCGCGCGCAACTCTTAAACGACGACACATTGCAGACTACCGATCGCAGCGCCGCAAGCGGATTGACCCTGTTTGGGCTTCACTTTTCGAAGATCGTTCCGAGCACTCCCCTTTTCTAGTACACTATACGTATGGTTTGACGTAACATCAGCACTCACGGTAGAGCACATACATCAGTATTATCGAAACGAAGTGCACTTTATGGCGCGATGACGTGAATATCGTACGTAACTTTCGTTATGCATTCATTCTGTGTCGAGCGACGCTTAGATATACCTTGCTGAATCATAGGTATACAAATGTAATCTTTATTAGACTGATATAACAACGGAGCCAACACCGGAACCACAGATGTTAATCTGACATGAGGCCTGCATCGTAGGAGTACAGATGTAGCGCTTATTTCTTTGTTAAAAATTAGATAGCGAGCACCACAAACACAACTGACGTTGCACCGACATTACGCTTGCATAGGGTGCTTTTCCAAAGCAGTTTCCAGACCTGGCAAGGCTTTATGGTAGAATACCTGATTGCCACGCAAAATGCTTGGGTTCGATTCCGGCTGGGATCCTAATTATTCTTTCCATTCGTCGAGTCAACGCTACCGATGTCGGTTTTTCTTAACGCTTTCGCATGTAAGTTACCAATGTCTGTTCTCGCCGTTCCTGGGTAGATATGAACTGTTAGTCACCTGTGGCGCATACCCTCAAACCTCGGCCCGTGGTAAACGGGTATGTGCCACACGTGCCTGGAGGAAATTGTTTGACGACGTAAGGGACAGGATTTTCACGTTAGTTATATCACGACCGGGCAGTCTTATTCGTCAAGTCTTCTTACCCTCCCATGCTAATTTTGGTCTACACCAAGTTAAGGAGGCGATCACGAGAGCACCCAGACGTAGGCGGCTAGATAGTTAGATAGATAGATAGATAGATAGATACGTAGATAGAAACGCTCAAAGTGCCAAATGTTCGCTAAGAAATGCTTCGCATTTAAAATTAGGATCCGAACAGTAATCGAACCCAAGCATTCTGCGTGGCAATCGGGTATTCTACCACAGAGCCACGCCAGGTCTATAAATTGGTTTGGAAAAACAGCCTATGCACGCGTAATGTGGGCGCAACGTAAATTGTGGTCGTGGTGCTGGCTCTCTAATTTTACAAGAAAGCAATAAGCACTACATATGTACTCCTACGATACTGGCGTCATACCAAATTGACGCCTGTGGTTCCAGTGTTGGCTCCACTTTTATAGCTGTCTAAACAACATTTCTATTACTATGATTCAGTAAGCTATATTGAAGCATTGCTCAACCCCGGAGGAGTAATTAAGTTAACGAAAGAAACCTATGACATTCCGATGAGTGCACCATAAAGTGCACTCAGTTCCGATAATATGACGTATGTACTCTAACCTGAGGTCTGACGTTACGTCTCACCATAAGTTACCCTTTAAAAGCCAGTGTTGTCGACGTGTCTGGTATGCCCACGATGTGCACACAGCTACTACACTTACAAAAAAGACGTCGATCCGCCTCGTAACGCTTGGTTCAAAGCCATAAAATTCAGCATAGAAGTACTCAAGGACTACTTCGCATGAAACCGATTCCCACAACGCGTGGGATCTGTCAATCTTTTTTTTTTCAGCACGCCTACAATGGCTGATGATGCATTAAGCAACGGAACCAATAGCGCAGGGGATTCACTATTTTATGGAAGCGTAGTTGCGTTGTTGCTACTTAGTCGACGTCAAAAAGAACACTTTAGTGTCATGGTTCTCAGTCCAATGTCTGCCAAGTAATGTACATGAATGACATCACAACTTTTAACTTACGTACAAAATTTACCACGCCATTAAATTCGCTCCCTGCTGGTTTACTGTCTGAAAGCCCACTTTGATTGTGAGATTGTTTATTTTTTTTTACATCAGCCAAAGGTAACCACCACTAAGATTGCCACGCTGAGGTTTCTAGCAGGTAATGTTACTACACAATGAACGCGTGATAGGGCTGTCTATAGTTTATTCCGCGTCCTCCGTATGAATGTGCATCCATGGGCGCATGAATCCCTCGGTGCCTCTTAATTATCATCTGACCGCGCTTGTGGGGAGCACGCATATGTTACAACAATATGGATTTATTGATCACCCCGATGTGGTGGAACAGAAAATCAGTAACTCTCTTGAGGGTTTTTCACGCGTACGTAAGTGAATGTTTGGTTGTTGCTGCTGAGCAGGGCTCCGTGAGGTAGAGGGAAAATAAAACAGGCCTTTTTTCAGAACGAAACGAAATTCTAGAGCTGTGTGATCTCGTGTCAAGCTTTGTGACTGTCGTTATATACCGGGTGTCTATATTCACGTGAACATAATTTTAGAAATCACTTTGGCTCATGTCACTGAATAACTCATTTAGCTATAATATTCGAAGACATAATCAATGAGCACCCTTAAAAATAAACATGAAGAATAACAATGGTTAACTCATCAACATTTTTTACAAATTGCTTTAAAGTATATATCGTAATAAAGATAACTGTACAAAAGCGCTCTTCATGGAATTTTGGTTTTGCATTTACGATCATGACGATTCAATGAAAGATTAGATGGTGAACTTCCGGTTAATTACCATTTACGCTGATACAATTTCAACTTAATATAACGTGGAGTTTCCGTAGTTTGGTTTTTTTCTCTTGTGTTCCTGGTTTCATGCCTCACTTTCTTGCGAAATCGACCCGCTTTTGGACCTTACTGTATAATTACAGGAAAGGGGAGAAGGGGACTAGTTAGTAATAACCGTAACCGTCCAGGGAAGATCATTTCGCGCACTAAAGTCATCCGTTTATGTGTCACTTCCCTGCGCCTCTCGGAGCATGTGTGCATAACGAAACAATGCTCGCAAAGCGGTATTTTTCTGCAGCGCTACGTTTGGTTTACACCTAAAGGATACTATTAAGTAGGTTTGTTATACGGTACAGAAGACACGGTAGCGCCCCCATGCACGTGTCGGCGTCGCAGGAGCAGTGCGGAAATGACCTGCTGCTTTTCCGAGGAACTTCATTATTCACGAAGAGGGGGGGAGGGCGAATCCTCTGCCGTAGCGCTACGCGACGCCAGAGGCGTGATCTCAAAGCTAAGGAACAGAGTCGATGAAGATTTCTTGCACGACCGACGTTGACGCGCAAGACATTACACGCACTGATTGTCAGCGCGGGTCTTCGTCTTGGGAGTCGTTTGAGACTTTCACTAAATATAGGGCACTCTGAACGCGTGCCTATTCTTCTAAACAATTTTGTTTACTTCATTCAAGTTCGCTTATTTATTGTCAACTATAGGATACACAGAGAAGAATGCTTTATATATTTGATCGCCACGTGCCCACGAGGATGCATTCAGTTTGACCTAAATTCTAAACTGAATTCACGCTTCTTTTCTTATTTCCTTTACACCATGTTGAAGATTACGCGTTGCGACGGCAGGTTAAGGACCATTTATCGAAAGGAGCAGGATGAATATCCAATGATAATTTTGTTTTCTTTCAGAACACGAAAACATGCGCAGAGACTTAGGACGATGCGCACACAGCGCTTGACGTAAGACGTAAGTAACCAATACCGTTTTGAACATAGCGCAAATTACACGACCCAAATTTTTCGGTCTGCCAGTGTCTCCGACAGAAGCACCTTGCACCGTAAGCACAACTGCAAAACAATTGAAGGACACTTTGTAAATTGAAGGACACTTTGCGGCCATTCGACTGACTATGCCATTGTGTCGGGGGAATCCACATTCTTGGGGCGTTTCTCCGAACCGCTTGCCGTGGAATCATCACCGCGCCTCTTGGGAGCCATCCGAATAACTCGACTGCTGCGAAGTGACGACTGACGATGGAGCGTTGACGCGCGCGCCACTGTGCCATCGCGTGATTGCTGAGAGAGTCTGAGGGTGAGAGGCTACAGCTGGCACTGTTCCAGGGCACAGACGGACGGACGGACGGACAGACGCGAGTATCAGACATTAAAGGCTTTCGCCTTAAAACATCGAGTATCGTTGTTTTTGATGATAGCTTCTGGGCGTGCCGGTGGCCGCATCGGAATCACCTTATATGAGAAACGCCTCGTTTTGCGCTCCGTCTATAATATTCATACCGTCCTCCGTGAGGCGCTGGAACGAAGAGGGTAATCATACTCTATGAAAGCACGGATACGCACATTCTAAGCAAAATTTAAAGCAAAGAATTGGGGGCGACCCTAATCCTTTACTTAGGTACCTGGTAGTTGCACTCCCACGTCGGCATTCATGTGCTCTGGTGTGTTCCTTGCCCTGGTGTGTTCCTTGTAGCCCTGTAAAGAAACATATGTTTCTTCGCACGGCCGAAGCGGATCTCAGAGGCCACGCCGAAAGGAGCGCGTAGTTGTGTTCTGCTCCGCCAGGTTCTGCACCAATCCCCTCTGCTCACAAGAAAACTGTTCAAACGAACTCATTCAATTACTTTCATTAGTTATCCAGACAGCTTATTTGGTCATTGTCTTAAGCAAGCATACGCTCTGATATCATGCGTATTCAATGTAACTCTTAATTTGGACCAAAACTTCCGATTTCGCACCAGTTTTACTTTTAGAAGATTCTTACTGAATATTAGAAAAACCGGAAGAAATTTGTTCTCGACCGGAAGTGCTTTGAAGAGAAGCGGGAGTGTCACTCGGTGGTCGTGCCACTGAAAAGGCTGGCTTCCTGGTCTAACCATTGCTTCATCGTCTTGCGGCTATTTCATCGACCAATCTTTAGATTATTTCTCATATATGGTCTGGCTTTATAGCTTTATAAATTGCTATCTTCAATACTTTTATGCCTGAGTCTTGCGAAGGGGCTGTTAGAAGAGCTTCGCGCCTGGCTTCCAGAACTGAGGTTCCAGGAATTGCAGTCTGAAACGTGCCATGCGTCGCGCATTAATCTTAAAGCTAATTGAGCTTCCCTCCCGGCCCCTCGCCGTCCCACATTTTTGTCCCGGAAACCCTTGCACTAACAAAGAAGGCAGCGGCGTGCACCCGCTCAATGTGCGAGTCGGATGAGGCGGCTTTGCATAAGTTTCCCGTTCCACCTGTGCCTTGAATTTGTGGCACGCTCACTCGAAACGCGTGCCTGCTGCACAGAACATAGCGACAGCTTAAGGGAGAACCTCGGCTACTGCAGCGAGACGTTATGTGCGTATGATTAACGGCAGCCACGCTATACAATTTGAGTAGCAGAAGAGCCATATGCGCCAATCCAAGGCGGAAGAAATGGAGCTTCCGGAAGCGGTTATACTGAAAACCTTTATAACCAGCGAAGCTATTTAGCAAATCCTTCCTTGTCCGACGAACGAAAAAACTATCATCATCATCAACGGGTACGCGCCACAGAAATTGGGTAAATCCTACTACTCCCCACTGGTCCACTAAAAATGAAGAAGCCAACAGTTAGCCCAACAACAAATGGCTGCGAAGCGACGGCGGCGAGGCGAAGATCCCGAGTACGTGCAACGAGAGAATACTATGCAGCGGGAAAGGCAACGGCTACTTCGAGAAAACCCCAAAGCGATCAAAGGCCTAAGCCACCGACGACGTGCCCGCAGATCTATGAGATGTGCGAATGCTTGGTTTCAACGCGAGGTTCTGTCCCTGGAGTTTGGACATCCGTGTCGTGTCTGTAACTGTGGTTTTACTAGAACCTCTCAGCGCTGACAATCAACGTAGAGACAACCTCGCATCACCTAGCTAAAGCCTAGCAAGGACATAGAAGCAACCTAGAAAAAACACATCACCTAGCTAAAGCCTAGAAACAACCTCGAAGCAACCAGATTAGTCTTCATAATCGTCCAGTTTGGCTGCGTCAAGCCTTGCGCGGCTAAGTGCAAGGTTTGCCCGTTTTTTTCTTTGTTTTAACGTTTCTCTTTAGAGCTGCTTTGTCACAGTTGGAACACGTATGCCTTAACGCATGGTGATTCCTACTTTTTGTGCAAGAATCGCAATAAAGAGCTATCGCGTTTTCAGGCAAAAAAAAATATTGTTCGAAATGCGCTTAACACGCAACACTCTGACTAGGAATAATTATTTGTTGAATTAATTTGTATTTGCGCATTACGTAAATAATGAAATAAATTATTTATTTATTTATTTATTTATTTATTTATTTATTTATTTATTTATTTATTTATTTATTCTAGGGCCAATGTATCACCCGTGCAAGAATGAATCAGGAAGTTCCGAAAAGTTAGGGCGAAAGATTTTATGCTGTGAAAGACGCAGATATGTGTTTATCGTTTATACAACCTACACACCGGAGCAGCAATACCAAACAAAAGAAAAATAAAAGGTTTCGTCCTCCATATCCTCAAGCTTAGAGATCCGCCTGAACAAACATATACTTCGCGACACAACCTACACATAAAGGCTACCCCGATGAACAAAAAGTCGTTCATATAAAGTGTCAGTGTTCATTTTTGCGCTTGTAACACAGTCCGTCACGTTGGCCATTCCGCGGCTGACCTTAATTTGAAGCCGCCTTGACCGCTCCAAGGTTTTTGAGAATAGCGAGCGCACGTCCACGGAGTAGAGAGACGACGACCGTCGTCATATTTACACAGAGAAAACAGAGCCCTGCGTCGGTTGCTATAGCTTCAATGCGCTCAGTCCATTATTAGTCAGTATTTCGATATATCGAACGGCCTGCCTTCCTCCGCGTCTGATTTGGCATTTAATTTTCGTTATTCTTAAACCACTTGCACTACCTTCGTGGTAAACTGATGATGACACTGGACGGTAGTGCGCTATTGTACCCGGAAACCCGTGACTTGAGTTTCGTTAGGCAGGTATAGTGAAGCTACCTTTACACTGCGTTTTACTTCATTGCTAAGGATTATTTCTCATTTGGTCGCCTAATAAGTTCATCGTGCTGCGAAACACACAGACAAGCACACACACGAACACGAAGGCACGTGTGCGTGTCACAAATAAAGAGCAAAAACACACGCTATATAGAGAGCATTATCGAGAAAAAGAAACGAGAGATCTGCCTGAACAAACCTGTACCTTGCGACACAACTCTGCCTGAATAGAAAGTCATCAGCAGAAACGAGGCATTAACGAGGACGAATGTGCGTTTAGAGCTCGTTAAATATGCAGGATTCCACACCACGCGTGGCCGCCCACGGGGTCCCAAGACAGCAGCGCGTGAATCTAAGCGTCTGAAGGGCAACAGCCATTCGCACGGCCTGCGAGCATATATATATATATATATATATATATATATATATATATATATATAATATAGCTAGCTCAGGAAGGGCGCTGCGCCACTCTGTACGCTGATCGCCAAAACACGAAACAACTTCCGCGTGCTGAAGTGCTAGCGAAAGAAAAAAAAACGCGAACTTATAGCCTGAATCCCGCACGAAGAGGATTTTGTTTGCACCCAAAAGCCGGGCGCGGGAACGATCACAGATGCTTTTCACTTCTCGCCATAACTTTCTGCGAGAAACATGATCGCGTGGTTATTAGTTTTTGCGTTCCTGAATCTGAACAGGCCGTAGCGCGTCCCCTTACATCCTAGCTGACAACAAAAAATGAGGCCACGCGGATAAAAGTTCGAACCCGTTCCCTGAAGGAATGATTGCGATACGCGCACACTCATGCACTTTGTTTATTTTTGTGTGCATTTTTGGAGCTTCAGTGAAAGAATGTCATAACATATTGTCTTTACCGTCCAAAAATGTTCACCAGGCGAGCAGGTGAAAATTGAGCTTAGGCTTTGTCGTATGCTAGTTTTGTTTATTTCTCAAATCGTATCAAAATAAAGTCAGGAGTCAGAAAAATCTAAGCAGGAAAAGTACCAGTGACTACAACGATGTGGCTAGAAAGGCATGAATTGTCAATCGTTTAAAATGAACTTTCGTAGTTGACCTAAACGTTGCATTGTTTAAATAAGATTCCCTTCACTGTCGCGTGATCATATTTCCTCTTTATAGAAGAGCTTACATTCCAAAGGTAGCATGAGCGTAATATTGAACATTATTGTAAAAATTGAGTCAATGCTATGCACTGTCGAAATCGGTGTAGTGGAAGCTTTGAGCGGCACTTGCCGTGCTGCGTTTAGACTAACACACTATTCCAAAGTAAAGGTTTTAAGAGGAACACGGTTAACCTTGCAATGGTATGTCTTAAATGGGGCAGACTGCCGAGACATTGGCATTGCTTTGGATTTATTTAAAGATTAAGAAGCAAAGCTCGAACACAGAGTATTTGCATGCACTTAGTTTCATTACGATAAACAAACGCTGAACTCGTTTACACCAGTGATTCACAGAATTTTTTTCAGGTGGCAAAAAATTCAGACGGAACGTTTCACAGCGTAAATTGTATACACGGAGGTTTTGACGCTGTATTTATTTATGATAAGGAGGTTGGGTGAGATGCAAAACACTAGCAATCCATGCATACATTGTTAAATCTCGCGCACGTGTTGCTATATTTGAAAAAGCTTTCTACAGGTTGCGACATAGTAAGACATTCTATATCTCGACGCTTATCTGTGGTAAGTAAAAGCAGAAATAGAAAATTCGGAAGACACGCAAAATTGCAAGTCGTTTCAGATTGCTTTGCCGAAGGCGCTTACAATGCTTTTGAATAAGTGGGTAGGTCCGCTGTGAAAATTTACACAGGGTCCGATCTTTCAGAAAACGTAGCACGTGGCAGACAAAAGAAATACATTTACTGTATCCAGTCCCACCGGAGACGTGTTTTTGCCTTAATTTGGAAATATATTACGAAATTTTTGAAAGGCATTGCAAAGTAAAATTGGGTGGCGGGCTCTTCTAGAGCGAAGCACGATGTCCTTTGCCGTACATTTCAGTTCAGCAAACGTTGTGGCCGTTGGGTTATATGGAACGCCGCCTGACAGAAGCGACAGAAGGGCGAGCTGGTGGGCATGCATGCGATTGCTGGAGAAGAAGGGAGACGCGACACCATTCAGCACGCTTCGCGTACCTCCTCTAGTCCGGTAATGTGTATGCAAACGCTACCACAAGTGAAGAAAACCAAACCACGTAAGGGCCGGGGTTTATGTGGGAAGGGAAAAGGGCAGAAAGATAACATGGAAAAGAAGTATAAAATAGAGAAGTCAAACGCGCACACCGATTGGAGTGTCTATCGCCCATGCACAGGAAGAGAATGCCCTACGGTCCTAGGATCTGCGTCTACATCCTATACGTGTCCTTCTCTTTTTAAACATCCATGCCCCGTTTCAACACACGCATATTGTTTGATTTGGTTCTTAATTTTCTTCTTTGTTTGCCAACGTGAACAGCGTTAGAAAGCTCCCTAATCGATGTACTGCCTAAAGATCGAGGTTTGCGAACAGTAAAGAAAGGATATAATTGAGGGAAAGAAAAATAAGGAAAATTATCTACTAATTCCTAACGCGAAATGCTGGCACGACTGAAGACAGGAAAGACGGCGTAATGCTTCAGAGATCTTGAGAGCTCCTAAGAATGACGTTGCTTTATCTTGCGCTGATGAACGACTTCCGCGAAAGAGGCCTGACGAAATACAATGTAAGTGGATCGATTGAGCCATTTAGTCTTCTTTGACCATAACTAGTACATGCCAGTGTGACAAGCCGCTTCTTAAGCAACACGCTTGTTGCCCAGACTCAAGAAACAGCCGAGTGCGTTCGCTCTGTGATATAGTGTAGCACTTAAAGAATCGCTTATGATGAGCATGTTATCTTTACTTCTCTGCCCTCTTATGTATACCGTAATGCAACCTAAATTTGCACGATAATGCGCGAAAACGTTTACTGGGAGACTGAGAAAAACGAATGAAGAAAAGTTTTAATGCTCGCACTAAGTTGCGCAAATCACGGGCCCGTCGCAGCTCGTGCTCCCCGTCTTCGAAATATATTGTAGCAAAACAGCCATTTGGGCTAGTTGGTAACGGTTCATATCTTAAAGCAAATAGGCGCACTATGGGAACAAGGACAAAAGGGAGGAACCGACGACACAAAGCGCACACTCGCAACTGAAGGTTTATTGAAAGAGTACACATAAATACGTTACAAAAAAAGGGGCACGTGGTGCAATTTTCCTCGCCGAAACAAAACAAAACGAGATGAGTATCCCCTTAACAGATCATGAAGGCGCATGCGTCTATACACAAAGGAAGTTCGAAGAAAACCGGACTAAAGAAAATTCAAACTGCGTGGGGAGGAGGGGGGGGCGGAGGAGAGGGGAGGGCAGACAAGTTTAATGCAGTGTGTTGATCAAATATGAATATTCTATCTCTGTTATGGCGATAGAAGGGTGGCTGACGCATCTATCCCCGCATCTCTTTATGTGAAAAGCTTCAATTAGTTCGCGCGTGGTTTTATCTCGATGCCTAGATAGAACCATCGCGTCAACGAGAAAAGGTGAGCATCCGCACGTGGTGCAGTGCTGGGACAAGTGGGCACCCTCTCTTGACGCCACGGCTCTGTTGTGCTCCTGGAGGCGAATATTTAAGCAACGGCCAGTTTGGCCAACGTATACACGGCCACATGACAGTGGTATGAGGTACACGACACATGTTGCGCATTGAACAAAGGCGAGGTGTGTTTAACCTGGCACTTCTTATTTTCTATGCACTTCGCTTTTGCTGCTATCCTTCTGTCTATTTTACCGCATACTTTATTGAGTTTATTTGGAGCCGAAAAAACAACTTGTACATCGAAACGATTAGCCACGTTTTTTAAACCATGGGACATTTTATGTATGTACGGGATCACTGCGGGTTTCGACGTGCGCAGCTTTCCATTTGCTTTTTCTCGTGCCTCCCAACCTGATTTAACGCATTTCAATAGCTTCTGGGTCACTTTGCGTGTGACTGTCTGCGGGAAACCAGCTTCTTTTAGCCTTTGTAGTTGGTGGCCGAAACTTGTCGTTATCTTGTCGGGACACGTTTTGGTTAGCGCTGCTCGCAAGCAGGACGCTGCAATTCCCATTTTCACAATTTTCGAATGTCCTGAATTAAAGTTCAGTATCGGCTTCTTTGAACGGGGAAAGTACGACCAGCATACATGGTTACCCCCAGCCATCAGCCTTAAATCTAAAAACTGTAATTGTTTGTCTTTCGGCAGTTCTACAGTGAAACTTAACCCGCGACCGTATTCTTTAAACAGTTTCAAAACAACAGAACCTTCTGTTCCAAACACCCAGGATTGACGAACACGAGAAAATCATCTACATATCTAACAATCTTTGTTGCTGCCGCTCCCAAATTTTCATTAATTTTTTTGTCGATTCCGCCCAGATAAATGCTACTGAGGACAGGGGCAACTTTAGATCCGATGCAAACACCTGTTTTTTGTCGGTAGAATTTGCCTTTCCATTCCACAAAGGTGGATTGTAAGTAAACGGACAATATTTCCAAAAAGGTGCTCACCGACAGACCACAGGAGTTACGGAACTTCATCTCGTCATTTTCATTAGTAATGCATAACCGGACACTTTTTAACAAGTCGTCGAAAGGCATTGAGTAGTAAAGATCTTCTACGTCTATGCTGAAGAACTGGCATGCGCCTGGGTTTGACAGTTTTAAAAAACTTACAAGTTCATCTGAGTTCGGGATGTTGAAGGGGTCACACACCGACAAGTCCTGTAGATGCATTTGTAGAAAAACGGAAACTTCACGCTGCCAGGTGTTTCTTTCTGTCACAATTGCACGGAAAGGGATCCCGGGCTTGTGAGTCTTTGCCACGAAGAAGATCTGCAGGTTGAGGTTCTCCGACTTTTTTACTGCTGTAGCAAGTTTTTCCAGATTGTGCTCAGAGAAAAGGACCCGATTACATCGGGCCCTTTTCTCTGTGCTAATTACTACAACGTTACTAATCCAAGTGTCCTCGCCTCCTTGATCGCTGGTTGCACCTGCCGAGCAAGAATCCTGTCGTGGCACGCAAGGTATGGTCTCTGCCCCAGCGACGTCCAGGTGCTTTGTGGCTTCATGGAACCTTCCGCGGAACACAGCAAGAGGATTTGCAAAATCCTACGAGATGAAAGCTGGAGACAAGAGCGCCACTTTAGAGACTGTCTGCGTACGACCTGCGCTTCTCATTACAAAGACGGTTCACACAGAAGGCGTATCTCGAATGGTGCAAGGTTTCAAAACAACTCACCGAGTGGTTGTGGAACAGTGTACGCCCCACGTTGCCTACACGGAAGAAAGCCAAGGCCACGGAGGCGAATGTGGTCTTCCTCGGAAACAAAAATGTTCCTGCCCAACACGAGAAAATTCTTCAACTAGGACCGAAGTTCTGCTGTGAGCCCGTGCTCAGTCCACCGGAGAAATTAGCCATGTCCAGGTCTGTGTCATGGCGCGTGTCGGAGGAGGACCGCCCAAGGTTCATCACAGAAGCTGTGGGCGTAGTCGCAAGGTCACAGGATACCCGAAGACGAACCCTAAATGTCAAAGGCCTAGTCAGCTATGCCGTAAACAATGATTTGCATTTGATGACTTCCGATAAAGAAGGCTTCTTCGTCGTGGCCCCTGAAACCGCCTTCTCACAAAAAGCGATGCAAGCCGTCACAAAAACTTCGCTCCTGTGGACGTCAAGCCTCAGAAGGTAAAAAGCGAGCATTGGCCCTGTTGCAAGAGCACAATCTGGAAAAACTTGCTACAGCAGTAAAAAAGTCGGAGAACCTCAACCTGCAGATCTTCTTCGTGGCAAAGACTCACAAGCCCGGGATCCCTTTCCGTGCAATTGTGACAGAAAGAAACACCTGGCAGCGTGAAGTTTCCGTTTTTCTACAAATGCATCTACAGGACTTGTCGGTGTGGGACCCCTTCAACATCCCGAACTCAGATGAACTTGTAAGTTTTTTAAAACTGTCAAACCCAGGCGCATGCCAGTTCTTCAGCATAGACGTAGAAGATCTTTACTACTCAATGCCTTTCGACGACTTGTTAAAAGTGTCCGGTTATGCATTACTAATGAAAATGACGAGATGAAGTTCCGTAACTCCTGTGGTCTGTCGGTGAGCACCTTTTTGGAAATATTGTCCGTTTACTTACAATCCACCTTTGTGGAATGGAAAGGCAAATTCTACCGACAAAAACAGGTGTTTGCATCGGATCTAAAGTTGCCCCTGTCCTCAGTAGCATTTATCTGGGCGGAATCGACAAAAAAATTAATGAAAATTTGGGAGCGGCAGCAACAAAGATTGTTGATATGTAGATGATTTTCTCGTGTTCGTCAATCCTGGGTGTTTGGAACAGAAGGTTTCTGTGTTTTGAAACTGTTTAAAGAATACGGTCGCGGGTTAAGTTTCACTGTAGAACTGCCGAAAGACAAACAATTACAGTTTTTAGATTTAAGGCTGATGGCTGGGGGTAACCATGTATGCTGGTCGTACTTTCCCCGTTCAAAGAAGCCGATACTGAACTTTAATTCAGGACATTCGAAAATTGTGAAATGGGAATTGCAGCGTCCTGCTTGCGAGCAGCGCTAACCAAAACGTGTCCCGACAAGATAACGACAAGTTTCGGCACCAACTACAAAGGCTAAAAGAAGCTGGTTTCCCGCAGACAGTCACCGCAAAGTGACCCAGAAGCTATTGAAATGCGTTAAATCAGGTTGGGAGGCACGAGAAAAAGCAAATGGAAAGCTGCGCACGTCGAAACCCGCAGTGATCCCGTACCTACATAAAATGTCCCATGGTTTAAAAACGTGGCTAATCGTTTCGATGTACAAGTTGTTTTTTTCGGCTCCAAATAAACTCAATAAAGTATGCGGTAAAATAGACAGAAGGATAGCAGCAAAAGCGAAGTGCATAGAAATAAGAAGTGCCAGGTTAAACACACCTCGCCTTTTGTTCAATGCGCACATGTGTCGGTGTACCTCATACCACTGTCATGTGGCCGTGTATACGTTGGCCAAACTGGCCGTTGCTTAAATATCGCCTCCAGGAGCACAACAGAGCCGTGGCGTCAAGAGAGGGTGCCCACTTGTCCCAGCACTGCACCACGTGCGGATGCTCACCTTTTCTCGTTGACGCGATGGTTCTATCTAGGCATCGAGATAAAACCACGCGCGAACTAATTGAAGCTTTTCACATAAAGAGATGCGGGGATAGATGCGTCAGCCACCCTTCTATCGCCATAACAGAGATAGAATATTCATATTTGATCAACACACTGCATTAAACTTGTCTGCCCTCCCCTCTCCTCCGCCCCCCCCCCTCCTCCCCACGCAGTTTGAATTTTCTTTAGTCCGGTTTTCTTCGAACTTCCTTGTGTATAGACGCATGCGCCTTCATGATCTGTTTAAGGGGATACTCATCTCGTTTTGTTTTGTTTCGGCGAGGAAAATTGCACCACGTGCCCCTTTTTTTGTAACGTATTTATGTGTACTCTTTCAATAAACCTTCAGTTGCGAGTGTGCGCTTTGTGTCGTCGGTTCCTCCCTTTTGTCCTTGTTCCCATAGTGCGCCTATTTGCTTTAAGATATGACCCGTCTTCGAGATGCCTGGCTTCCTTCTCGGGAGCACGCACTTTCTTAGGACGCCCCATGATTCCTAGGTCTGCTCGCATGCTCAGGTAGAGTGCCTGGACAGCCGAGTTATTAGGACGCTCGCCTTCGGATCGTGAGTGCGCGGGCTCGCATCCCGCTTCGCGAACAATTTCTTTCGCACAGAATTTTCTTTTCTTTCTTTGTTTGTTTTTTTTGTTCTCTCTCTACTTCTTTCTCTCCCTTTCGTTGATGTTCTCTCTGTCTCTCTTTTTCTTTCTGCGGTACAGTCTCTATATTTCTCTCTTTCTCATTCCTTCTGTGCTGCGCTTAACTCTCTCCCCTTCTTTTTTCCCTCCTTCTCGCCATCAAACCTCTCCTGCTTACGCTGAATTCTCTTTCCAACCCCCTTGCCACACTATATACTATACGAGGCCATGCCGTAGCGGTGAGTAGTGCGATTTGACCTAATTCTGTGGCACATACCCTTTTATAATCCTAGCTTTGCGGCAGGGACGACATAGCAGCAGGTTTAAACAGCTTCGCTGTTTATAGAACAACGGCAGGATTTTAATTTTGTGCCAGTAATAAAATAAGTGTAAGAGCACACCGTCTTTCTTTTTTCGTCTGGGGCAGAGGCAAATCAGCTATAATTACAGCTTTAAGTGTATGTAGCATTTTCACCGCAGAGCACTTAATTACTGATATCTCGTTCGAACGGCTTGCGAGTGAGTGTTTCAATTTCAGCGTCCTCTGTGTAGGCATATTTGTTTTTTTTTTACATTGTTGCTTCAAGCTTTTGCCACCCTTGTCATACGGGTAGTCTAACCCAAGGAGGTTTTAAAAAAAAAATCACAGCATATCCACGGAGTGAATGATGATGAGTGGGCGAAGCTGCGGAGGTTCATCGGTAAGCCGTGAATCTTCCGTGAATTCTGCCCAGTACATCATCACCGACGTGAGATCGGGCGCTATTATACTAAAGGTTCGATGAGAGTTATGAGGACTTGCAGCTCACTTTAATTTTACATGTACGCTGTGAATTTTCATTGTTTAGAAAACCATTGCTTCAGAAAACATCTGGGGCCGAATTCACAAAGCTCACTTACGAGCAAATTGTCGCGTAAGAGAAATTTTGTCGCGTAAGTCGATTCACGAAGCGAAAAAAACGTCGTAAGAGCCATCGTTATCACATCGGCCGCTGCGGTAAAGCGCGCTGCGACTGTCAAGGAACATGCCAGCGATGGTGATGCAGTTGCTATATTTGGTGACGTCACTGAAAAAGGCTCGTAAGTGGATTCACGAAGCAAAAAAATTGCGCAGAGACAGCGTGGCTACGAAGAAATCCCAAGAGTGGTCCGGACTACTCTTACGAACAATATGGCTGTTTAGAACATGCAACTGCGGCGGGCATCTGGGTGCCATGGCTGATTTTAAGCTAATTCACGGCCATGTAAGGCTGCTTGATGACTGCTGGTACGTTTTAATTTATTTCGGCGCTTTGAGTTCGTGTGTTGTTTCGCTTGAGCGCTATGGACAGTATTGACACTCGCAGTCGTGCAATAAGCTGGGAGCCGCAGTAAATAAAGAAGCCTATTGGGTGTCAATGGCGAAAAATTATGCATGCAAAGGCTTGTGGTTGGATTAAAAGCAAAGTTCTACATGAATGGTCGATGAAGTCGAAAGCTGAGCGGTGTTTGGTCAACATTTTTTTGTTATGTTGTTGTGTGGCGTCCTACTTCCTCCAATGAGACGTCCAACTTATCATGATATACGCAGCATTGGTCGAAATTACCACCAACGAGGTTCAGAGGGGCACATCAGCTGCACGCTATTGGAAATAAAATTGAGCGGAGCATTTCATTTAGCCGTTATTAAAGCCTATTATATGATTCCACTATTTGTATAGTTGGATTGGCTTTAACTGCCCAATAGGCACGATCGCCGAAACGCAGCTGTCGCTATGCGCTTTGGGCCGATCCAGAGCGGGCTCGTACATTTGCAAATCGCAGCATATTATAGATGTGCGTGATTATGCATGAAATCACAAACAAATCGAGCTTTTCGACCTCCACTGTTCGGAAACCGAAACGGAACGCGTTTATACGGCGAGCAGTCAGAAATAAATGGCTCCAGTAATTTGAAATGACATCAAAAATATGTACGAATGCTCACGATTCTCGAGTATCGCTTTGATTAATAACTGCCATTTAATTTGGCGTGAGAATATCAATTGAAGGTGGCTTCACGCACTCATAAATGTATATTGTGCTCATAAACGTCAGCTTGATGTGGAAATCATCGCGTAGCCAAGGCGAAACCCCCGCAGGAGGCGCCTATCGTAGCAGACGACAAACGATAGCAGACGACGGTTTGGGCGAGAGGCGCAATTTGTGATTGGTTGGGTAGCAGTACTCTCCACAACAGGCCATCTTATGACGTTAACAGAACACTTCTTTCATCGCGCGCTCCTGTCGTGTTCGTCATATCTTCCCCCTCGCACATAAGAGAACTTTTTATCTTCTCGCGATCAACGCGAAAGAGCTTTTTCTAAGTTGTCTTAGCGCCTACCCCTTGCTGCGCAGTTTGTAAGAACAACATGGCGGCGTAAACAAGTGCGGGTGGTCATTTCCGCGAACGTTTGTCGCAGTATTGTGGATCCCGTTGCTCTTTCAGACCGTGCAAGCCGTGCGAAAACGAACGGCAGTGTCTCTCTGTGCTCAGTGGAACGTGGAAGCGTGTGCCTCGGCGTGCTTGTAAAGAGGAAATAGGCGCCAGCGCATCGTCGTAGCCGACTTACGGTGTCTGCCAAGTGCGTTTGAATACCGTTAACAGCTCGTTCGCATCGCCTTCTAGTTGTTCGTTCACGTGCAGTGTGGTATCTGGCATCGGAACCGTTTGGGCAAGTTACTTGAGTGATCCTGGAAAGTCGCTGTTACTCTTCAGCGACGCTGTTTATTGGATTCCGGTTTCAGCAATGCGCTTCTATTGTCGCTGTATTGTGGATCCCGTTGCTTCTCGCTGTGTTGTGACTTCCGTTGCTCTTTCGGAGCGTGCAAGCCGTGCGAAAACCAACGGCAGTGTCTCTCGGTGCGCAGTGGAACGTGAAGCGTGTGCCTCGGCGTGCTTGTGAAGAGGAAATAGGCGCCAGCGCATCGTCGTAGCCGACTTACGGAGCCTGCAAAGTGCGCTTGAATACCGTTAACAGCTCGTTCGCATCGCCTGCCAGTTATTCGTTCACGTGCAGTGTGGTATCTGGCATCGGCACTGTTTGGGCAAGTTACTTAAGTGATCCTGGAAAGTCGCTGTTACTCCTAAGCGACGCTGTTTATTGGATTCCGGTTTCAGCAATGCGCTTCTTTTTTTAAAGCCAATATTCGATGAATGCGCTTTGCTCGAGAAAGTAGCGAAGCTAGGGCGAACGGTGGTTCTGTGATGACAGATTCAAGGCTTGTGTAGAGGCTGTGGTTGTGTGACAGGTCAATAGCTCAACGGCGTTGACGACTACGTGTCCTAAGGCAAGTAATTGCAGGTTTTTAGTGCTAAAAATTTGTCGTGATGCTTTAGGCGAACTTGAAGGATTTGGCGTAGCTTTTGTCTGCCAACCTATTGCTTCTCCTGGTTGATGTGGTAAACCCAACGTCGTAACGCGCGGAACCGGAAGTCGCACGCCAATGCGTTCTGCTATAAATATGGCTGCCTCAGCAGCAGCCACCCTTGACTTTCGCCAGAGACACCATGGAGTACTTCATGGCTGCCATCGCTCGTGAGCGTCAACCTTCCCTCCGGAGAGAGCGCACGTTCCGCCGGCGCCTAGCCTTGGATGACGTTCCGGACCAGCACCTGCGCAATTACCGGTTTCCGAGGCAGCATATCGTGACCCTCTGCACGACACTCGAGCCTCGACTGCAGCGACCTACGGCGCGGTCTCACGCCTTACCAGTGCACGTGCAAGTCCTGCTCGCTTTGCGCTTTTTCGCAAGCGGGAGCTTCCAGACGGCGGTAGGGGACACGGTTGGCGTTAGCCAGTCGAGTGCGTCGCGCGTTGTGGCAGAAGTTACTGACGCCCTGTGCTCGCTCGCTGCGGAGCACATACGCTTCCCGGCGACACTGAGGGCTGCTAATGCTTCCGCCATCGGTGAGTTGAACTTTCGCAACTAAACTTGTTGCTTGACGTGTAGTGTCATAACGGCTGTAGTTTTCTGTTAGCGCTGCAGACTTAATGTTAACCGATGTAAATCTCTGGAATTACACATGTGTTACTACTAGTATACCATGCATCTTGGTACCAGTGATAATGCACACAATATCAAGTACGAAGTATAAGTTTCTACAGCTGGCATTGTTGAGCATTTTTTGTTGTTGCTTGGCCTACACATAATTTTTTCAGATTAATTGGTGCCTTTCTGTTATCTAGGAAGTGTCACAGTTTTGGGGAAAGTAATTTAGGTGAATTAACGTTTCAGGAGTCATGAATCAGCTTTTTACAAATTGCCTTTGTTTCCTGTCATTAGTTGCATGCAATGTTGTTCTTGTGGCAGCACCAGTATTTCACGAGAATACAAGGTTATGCTGCAAAATGTTCATTTCCACTATCACACACCATCTTGAGAAGCTAATCATTCATGAGATGGGTAACACACTTGATTACGAAAACATACCAAAATATGCAGAGCTTATGTGGCACTTCAGTGCAGGCACGTAGGCAAGAGGGGGTGCCAGGAGGGCCCGGCCTTCACCCCCCCCCCGAACTTTGACCAGCCTTCCATTATCCCGGGCAACTTTTCTCTTTTTGCCATGGAAAGACTTTCTTTTGAACAATTAGGCCTTGGGCCCCCCCCTGAAAAAAAAATCCTGCCTACGTGCCTGCTTCAGTGTTTCATGGTGCGTAAGCATACTTGATGGGCTTAACGGAACGGTATGATTACGTTGCTGCCTAATATGTCTTAAAAGCACTTTCAATAGCTGTTTATTCATCTTCTTTTTAGCCTTCTCGCAGATCGCACAGTTCCCCAAGGTCCTGGGATGCATAGATGGCACACATGTGCAAATCAAGCCTCCTAAGGACCAGGAACACGTGTTCAGGAACAGGAAAGGCCTGTACTCGATCAATGTACAGGCTATCTGCAATGCTGAAGGTGCAATCACACAGCTGACGTCAAGGTGGCCCGGCAGCACTCACGACAGCTTTGTTTGGGCCAACTGCGACCTGCGGAGGTGCTTCGAAAGAGGGGAATTGCCTGACGGCTGGTTGCTAGGTAAGTTCTTTTTAAAGATATAGATGAGAAAGCTAACAGCAGTTCATGTGCACGCCTTCAGACTGTTTTTTTAATAGTGGCTGATTGTATTATTCTCACATAGTGGTGTCAATTGTACTGTCATTATGAAGTAAACTACTGCGAACTGGTGTGTCTCTCTGTATTTTTATATATATATATATATATATATATATATATATAGAGAGAGAGAGCGACACGCACACACACAGTTGAACCCATTTATAAGAGACGTGCACGGGGAAGCAATTCTCGTGTTTGATATGAGTTGCCTCTTATAACCAGGGTACCACGTTTACATTTTCTTCTCAATCCCTATTTTAATGTAGGCACACTGATGTCTCTTATACCGAAATGTGTGTTACAGCAATGTCTCTTATAAAGGAGTTTGGCTGTGTTTATATATATATATATATATATATATATATATATATGTATATATATATATATATATATACTGCTGTTTGCAACTAGCAGGGACACAGAGCATCAGTTTGAACATGACGCCACTCAAATGCAGTAATAGTGCAATTTGCCAGCCATACCATAATTTTTCGAACGTTATGCCTTGTTATTTCCGCACCATACATGTTTTCATGCTATATGCGATGTCCTTAGTAGTACGTTTATTTCAACCCATCACATGTGACATGAATACACACTTGTTCCTCTGTTAAGGTGACTCTGGGTATGCCTTAGAGCCATGGCTGCTCACCCCTCTAAGGTCTGCGGCTGGCCCAGCGGAGCAACGCTATAATGCAGCCCATACCCGGACGAGGCAGGTCATTGAGCGAACCTTTGGAATCCTCAAGGGACGCTTCAGGTGCCTGCACCAATCCGGGGGTGTTCTGCAATATAGCCCATCAATGTGCGCCAGAATAGTGGTGGCATGTGCGGTGCTGCACAACATGTGTGTCCGGCATGGCATTGGCCTCGACGCTACTGATGGTGAGTGTTGTTGCTGTAGTAGCCTTATTAATGTGTTAGGCAAAAGAGTACTTCGTTAGGAGAAATATTGATGACCAACAAATGCACTAGCAATTAGCAACTGCCGTGCAGCTCAGGAAAGTGATGTTGTTCAAGCTTTTAAGCTATCCACATGACATATTTTATTCCTCATAATGAAAAGTTCATCATTAGCTCGGTCAGCTCCTACCTCACAACTTGATTCTTTAGGAAAACATCGAACTTGCTCAAACTGCTGCACATGATTTGCCAGTTTCTGTACATTAAGGCTTAGAAATTGGTACATAGCTGTACTGATAAAAACATATGCGAGTTTTAGTAGCGTACCGCAGTAGTGAGGGTATGAAGAGAAAAGGTCGCGCTGTACAGGAATGGAATGTTGCAACGGGGAGAGTGTAGTAGATAAAACGCTTAACACTGGAACAGGATTTTCATGTATTGTCGCTTTGTCATGCAACTTTCTTTAGACTTGTGCCTTCATCATTGTCGCTTCAGGTGTGAGTGAACTTCACAGATTTTCCTGGCCGTGGCAGGCACATTTTGGTGGGAGCAATATGGTAGAGTAGAGCAATATGGTAGTGCACCTGAAAGAACACCAGATGGTTGAAAGTTCCGGAGCGCTGCACTATGGTGTCTCCCATAATCGTATCGCTGTTTTGGGATGTAAAAACTCAAATAATATTATTATTAATGAATTTCACAGATTTATAAAATAGGGAGATTAGCAGATGTGACAGTCACCTATGTTCACATGAACAGCTTTCTATAAGCATTTTACTTTTCATACACAGTTTCCAGTTAAAGCATTGCGATTTGTTTGGCAAACTCAAGCGCACCACTTTGCACTACACAATTTCTTTGCTGTGATAGCATTTTTCTGCGTGAGAGCTTTTGCGATGCGGTGTTCATTTTAATGTTCATTAGGCTTTGGTAGCAAAAATGGTGTAAGCATGCTGAATCCATGCTGACAAATATTGCAGTGACATCATCTGTGAATGTTGCTTCAGATTAGTAAAGGCATTATTAAAGTGGGCGCAAAAGATGTGCCTGTCTTTTCAGGCATGAGCTTCAGGATTAGTTTGAAGTCTGATATTCAGAAATTGGTTAATAAATGATATGGAAGGTTTCCCATTACAAAAAACATGTACCAGTTATAAAGTAGAAGCTTGTCAGTCTTCAGTCAGTTTCACCTATGCAAATTGTGTAACTAGCAGTCCTTTCAAAACAGTTGTGTGGTCTATCGCAAAGTACACTCCTTATTCAGCTTCGCTTTGTTCAACGTTGCACAAGTAAACTTTTGTGAGGAAACCAGCATGTCCACATGAGTGTGCCTAGGTCTGGGTAGCGAGAGAAAACTTCCGCTAGGCTGTGTGTATTTTACTTAACGGTCATGGTTTTGATTTGGCAAAGTCAGCATCCATACAGCAATCGCATTCGTTAGCAAATGTCATGTGATGTTATTAATATTTGCCATTATAATGTTTACAGATCATTGCTGCCTCGCTTTGCAATTGAAAAAAAAACAATGCATGCTGCGGTGTCTAAACTCATTTGCCTCTATATATGGGGCAAGCAAGACAATGAACATTTAGTTTCTGAACTGCTATTGTATTTCAGAACATGCATGCTTGAGGTGGGGGGCAGCAGTTAATTGTCACTGGGCATTCAGGTATAAGTTGTATGTGTATAGCAGACGTCACTGATAAGTATTTCGCACACCCTTTGGCCACATTCTGGGTTGCCGTGGTTGTAGTGTTTAGCGAACCCTGGGCACTTTGAGCGTTTCTATCTATCTATCTGTCTGTCTGTCTGTCTGTCTGTCTGTCTGTCTGTCTGTCTGTCTGTCTGTCTGTCTGTCTGTCTGTTCTGTCTGTCTGTCGATCCAGCCAGCCAGCCAGCCGCCTACATCTGGGTGCTCTCGTGCTCGCTTCCTTAACTTGCTGTAGACCAAAATTGGCATGGGAGGGTAAGAAGGTTTGACGAATGTCTGTCTGTCTGTCTGTCGATCCAGCCAGCCAGCCAGCCGCCTACATCTGGGTGCTCTCGTGCTCGCTTCCTTAACTTGCTGTAGACCAAAATTGGCATGGGAGGGTAAGAAGGTTTGACGAATATGACTGTCTGGTCGTGACATGAATAACGCGAAAATCCTGTCGCGTACGTCATCAAACCATTTCCTCCAGACACGTGTGGCACGTACCCATGTACCACGGCCCGTGGTTTACGGGTATGCGCCATAGGTGATTGACAGTTTATGTCTACCCAAGAATGGCGAGCACATACATCGGTCATTTAAATGCTATAGCATTTAAATGCCGAAAACCGACACGGGCAGCGTTGACCCGAAGAAAAACCGACACGGGCAGCGTTGACCCGAAGAATGCAAAGAATAAAAATTAAAAATTAGGATCCCAGCAGGCATCGAAGCCAAGTATTCTGCGTGGCAGTCAGGTATGCTGCCGCAGAGCCACGCCAGGTCTAGAAACTGCTCTGAAAAAAGACCCTATGCAAGCGCTAGGTCGGTGCAACGTGAATTTTGATTGTAGTGATATGTGTCTAATTTTATAACAAAGCAATAAACACTACATATGTACTGCTATGATCCATGGGTCATGTCGGGTCGACATCAATTGTGGTTTCAGTGTTGGTTCCGCTTTTATAGCAGTCCAAGAAACATTACATTTGTATTCCTGATTCGGCAAGCTATATTGAAGCGTTACTAGACCACGGAGGAATATGCTAACGAAAGTTACGTATCAAATTCACGTCATCGCACCTTCGCATGCGCTCTGTTTTGATAAGACAAATGTCTGTGCTCTAATGTGAGTGCTGATACTACGTCAGACCATAAGTTACTAACTAAACGTCAGTGTAGTCGGTGTGCTTGGTAAGCTCACGTTGTGCGCACAACTCCTCCATTTACAAAAACACGTCGATAGTCCAAAAATGCAGCATAGAACTACTGACTGCCTGCTCTGCATGAAACCGATTCCCACAAGGCGGGGAATCTGCCGAATTTTTATGAATAGAAAAAGAATGAAATGTTTTTACTGTTGCAGTTTTTGTACTGCATTACCTTCCACTATGGCATTAATTTAGGCCGTTTACAAATGTTCACATACTTTCATTTACGAAGGGCAAGAAACATGGTGCTGTATGGACCGCAAACTATCTTGTGGTGTCTAGTGTTCCCCGGATCAGGGCTGCCAGGTTTGACTACTGTGCACCAGTTTGGCTTCTTTTTCGGGCAGGTGGTGGTAGAAAAGTGCCTTGGCTACTTTCATGTTCACTTGATGTGGATGAAATTATCAGTACCTTTTGCTCTCAGCGCTGCTGCTGCCCATGATGTGTCAAAGCATGGCAGGCAAGGCGTGTTTCCTGGTCCCGAAGTTTAGTTCGACAGTTGCATTATGCGCAATAACATGCTTTTGGATACGTGGCTGGAATAGGGGAAAACTGCTGCATGAAGCCTCACTTTGCAGAGCAGCCTATTGAGGAACGTGACTTCAGACTAATTCGAAGTTAACAGGACAATTGAAAGCGCTCCACATCCACCCTCTGTACGCTTCAGCATTGCAGATCGGATAGCTGACGAACTTTTTGTACTCTTTCTGAGGTGTAGGTACTGACTGTGGTTTGGGTATAGTATTAACTTGCTGGGACTTTGTCAGTGTGTGATAAACTATTGTGATAGTGGCTATAATTCATGCTTATATTCCAGCAACAGCGATTTTGAGAACACTCATTTTTATTGCAGCCACAAGGCTGTTACTGGTAGCCGTTTTAAAAAAGGTCGCGCAAGACGCGTGAAGAGTGTGTCATTTCTGCAACAGCACAAGAAGCCTGGTCAGCATGCACGAAAAACATGCTTACGTAACCAATTTATGCTTCAATTTCAGGAATTTTTGTTTTGACAGATTCCTGATGCGCCTATTTAAATTTCCACGAAAGTTCTGTTGCATTTAGTTGGTTAAATGAGAACGTCGTAGCAGTTCTCACGAGCGTGATTACTTGCATCTACTTTTACTGCCCTTAGCTCAAGTGGGATATGTTTTGGCTAGTTTTGAATCGGTAAAGAATGTGGGTTCACTTTGAAAAAATAGCTGTGAGTATAACGAATGCTAATTTTCATGCACTCGGAATTTCTCAACCTCTCAATATCTAAGTACAATTGGCACTCGGCAATGCCACGGTGTGTTGAAGCGTACATGAAAAGAGTTATCATGGCTAATAGTGACAACTAGGTGATTCAGCGTTCGGTAATTTCGCTGCACCTGTGCAGATGCTGTGAGAAAGTATGGCTGTAAGTGTTGCTGGTGCATAACCACCTCTATTCGCCAAACCTTATCACAGTTCATGAGGCAGCATTTTCACATTTCATATGTGAAATCTAGCCACTTGCTCACACCATAAATGCTGTTATAAACATGCCTGTGAATTAACGTTTCAGTTGAGTTGCGCCAAAGAATGCCCATAATTAGCACATTTTCTGCTGTGCTTGAAGCTTGCTACTAGCAGTGAATTGTTGTACACTCATTGCAATTGCTGTTTTGCTGCATAAGCTGGTATGAGCTCACATTTATAGCTTTTTTCGTGTCAAGTTTATATTTGCGAAATGTCTTGCCACATGGAATTGTGTCGCTTTTTCATGCTGCTTCTTTATATATACACATAGTTATCGTTGTTCCCTAGATGACCCTGTTTTCGACGAGGGCGGGGATGACCCTGAGCCACCACGCATGCAAGAAGACACAGCAGCTGGGATTGCCGTACGTCGCCGGGTTATCGAGGCCATGCATTCATTGGCTGTGCAGACGGTATGGCAGCTAAACTTTTGCTTTCCTTACACAATATATAAACAAAATTTTACCGGTTCATGTTGTTGTCTCCATCTTCCTAGTCACAGTTAATGCTTTAGTGTAGCTGGCAAAAGTTAACTGGTCACAATAGTTTGCGATCAGGGGCGTGGCAGAGGGGGGGTTGGGTAACTCAACCAACCCCCCTCCCCACCCGACCTTTTTCAATTTTACTCGCGTATGTATACACACACACACATACAAACGCAGGCACGAACATACACAAAGTATGATTGACCCCCTCCCCCCGCCCCCCCCCGCCCGAAAAACTTGTCGATCACTTGTCGAGGCAGACTACTGTCTGGTCAGTTTGTACATGCCGTGCAGTCTATAGGGAAAATAAACCATACAGACATTTCTTTCCTTTCAGCTTTCCTCGCACAGCGTGCACTGCATTGGTGACTTACAGGCATTTGCTGTGTTAAACCACGTCATCCTATCCTTTATTGGTGCCCCGCCACGGTGGTCTAGTGGTTATGGCGTTCAACTGCTGACCCGAAGGTCGCGGGATCGAATGCCGGCCGCAACGGCTGCATTTTCGATGGAGGCGAAAATGTTTGAGACCCGTGTACTTAGATTTAGGTGCACGTTAACGAACCCCAGGTGGTCGAAACTTCCGGAGCCCTCCACTACGGCGTCTCTCATAATCATATCGTGGTTTTGGGATGTTAAACCCCAGATATTATTATTATTATTATATTCTTTATTGGTTATGTAGAACAGAGACGTGTAATTGGTATCTCCACAATATCGGGGGCGTCAGAGCCTAGAGGGCCTTAGAGTAATATAGCCAGACAATATTGCACCATCCACTGCAAGATGAGCTTTTGATTCTTTCTAAGGTGTAAAAAACAATGGGTTTTGAAGTCCTCATGTTGAAAAAATCTAACACGCAATGCACACGGGCTGCCAAAATCTCTTCTCATGTTGAAAAAATCTAACACGCAATGCACACGGGCTGCCAAAATCTCTTACAAAGTGCATATATCTAAGACAATCAAGAGAAATATCACGAACGGATAATTTCCGTTTTGTTGCCTTCAAATAAGTAATAAGAGTGAATAATATTGTTACGTGCACATGAGATGTTTATGGGGCATTTAATGAGCACCGAGGCACAAAAAAGACCGTGGTGATCGCAGGAGCGGCGTCATCGTTCTCTTCCTCTTCTGCTTCTCTCGATTCCCCCTGGCAGTGACACTTCATAACAATATTATCTGAGCACATGCTCGTGACCATAGGCGTGCGCAGGGTTCCCCATCAGGGGGGGGGGGGGGGCGAAGGATCATTGCAGCGCACCCCCATGCCTTGTAAGTCGATGTATGAGGCAGATTTTGCGCCCCCCTTCTTAGTATATTAGGGGGGGTCGGCCGCCACCCCTGCCCCCCCTGTGCGCACGCCTATGCTCGTGACATTTTCACCAAATGGCAGATATTTTCTACTATGTGTATCGTTGCACTTCATTCAGTAATATGTTCAATCATGAAATGTCTGTTGGCACTACCCAAGCACAGTGGGCTCCACTGAAATACGTTATGTAAGAGTGTGGCACCTGCACAATTTGTTCCCTTTAGCAAGTGTTCAAACTCCTGGAATTTCATCAGGAAGCTTTCAGTTGGTCATGGAGGCATCTTATAACAATGTACACTACATTGGTATACCCTCTGCCAGTGCATGTTGCTTGTCTGCCAATAGAGGCTATGCCATTTCAACAGGTCCACATTGCACTTCCTACAGCAGTGATGCTACATATATGTCACATGAATTGCTTTGCACTAAGACAAGGCTTTGAAGATTGAAGAATACGTTAGGAAATTGATTCTTACAGCTGTTTCGCTGGTAAGACAGAGTAGTCGTGAGGCCAGAAGTACACTGAAGAGACCTGACAAATACACATAGTTTGGTACACATATTGCAGGCCGTTGGAGGGTATTATTGCAAGAGAACAGTGTGCTTCTTTTTGTGTCGTATGTGTGCACTTTACTTGCAGTATTCAAGTTTATGATGTTGGCGAGAAATTAAAGGTGGGTGCTTGCAACTGCTTAGATGAAGACGTGTATTGACAAAACGTATTCTACAGTGTATTACAGTGTACAAGCGTATTACAGAAAAACACAGAGATAGTTGGTTCACCCACATTAGATTCTCACACGCCAACACATTAAACTTGTGTAAATACACAATTTGTTTTAGCATTGTGTACTCATTTTTGGTCAGCTTCTCACATAGTCACACATTCAATTCAACAAAGTTTTAATTCTGCTGTTCAGAATTAGGCACAACCACGTTGCCCTCAAAATGAACATTATATTTGTACAATTTTAATTGAACAATTCTTTCCAGAGCTGTCGCAGTCCGCCTTTGCGCCCTCAGGAGCTTCCTTTGCGTCGTCAGGACTTCCTCAAACATTTCAGATACCTCTGAAAATACAAGAGCAAAAGTTCTTAGCACCTCATTGCATCACCTGTGCACTTTCGTGAACACCACTGCTGTAATGACCATTTGTACTTTTTCTACGTTCCAGTAATGACATGACAACGGACAGTCATCATCATGTGCTCTGTGGCTCAAGCAAGGGTGACAGATGAACAGGGACTACCAGTGACTGTTCCGGGCTCTTCACTGCACAAGTCAAATTGAAAAGTACATCACAATGACTGGAAAACTTTCAATTGTACGGCGGCTACTGGTGTGCATGCACTTCAGGCTTTGAGCAGCATATTGTGCTGTAGTTCCTTGCACTTCAGTATGAAAATGTGTTCCATTTATTGCGCTCTGAAAGCAAAGTGCCCAGCAACCTCGCATTTTCCGCTCACAGAGTAGCTGCCGTGGTCGGCAATCTAAACTCCTTTCATGCTTGGTGCTGCAACCCAGTAGCTGCGAAGCCAGCACCGTGGGCCATTTTTTTCATTTTTTACTTTGTTGCTGAAGAAGGACACGCACAGCATAAATGAACTTCTGTAAACTCTGGAGCACGTATCTCTGTGAAATACGACCCTTACTGTTTCATATGTGCACTTTTCTCTGCTTTGTCTCCTGTAGTATAATGTTATCCCGCTGCCTGCCTGTATTCCCTTACAATGGAGCTCTCTGTACAAACTGTTTATGTATTTTCATGTACCATTTACCTGAGCAAGCTTCCTTGCAATGTCAATAGTTTCTCATATCTGCAGCACTTTGCTCACGCTTTTGCTGAATTATTTGCAGCTGTGCAGGTAATTAACTCTACCGTGCGTCTACTTGTGCTCTTTAATGCATCTGTACCATGGTTCACCCAGCAGGTGGAATAATGGCGTGCTTTAGTTGCAAAGCAAGCGACTTCTAGGAGGTTGTGAGGCTCAGGAAATATTTTGGTGATCGCTACTATGACTGCGTTCTGATAAGCTATGGTAGCTCCATGGAAGTGTACTCAACATTCAGTTCTTGTTTTATTTCAGTGCGAGACTGATGTGCTTGACCATATTTGCTTTTTTGTGCTTATTGCTACGGGAACATATAGGCTACCAAATGTTGCTTATTTATTGTGTGATCCAATGTGATTGTGCCCGGCAGCAATATATGCCTCAGGACAGCGAGACATTGTGCCGCTAAAATTGCACAATCTTGGACATTCAGAACGCGCCAGTGCGCAACAGTTTTCGGCCACCGAAAGAAAGGGCAGCAGTGCAAGAACTGGGCACATGTGCACACTTGCGCACTTGCACACTCCCTTCAGGAGCGTTTTTGGGAGCGCCGCAGCGGTCTTAACGTATTGATATCAGCAATGTTTTCACTGAAGTAATTTGTTAATGTAATCTGCAAGATTACAACTACTAATGTTATTCAATTGGTGTGTTAGTGAAAGGTCGGTCTGCTGCGTTACACGATAGGGCTTACACTGCTAACGAAATTTTACTCATTCAACCGTAGCAGTCCTCGCGAGTGCATCAAAGTCGAGCAATTTCATCCTGTACAAATGGCTTTCATGCACTCTATATATGTATCTTTAAGCAGCCTAGCATTGATCAGCTGCTCGCACTTTGCTTTATCTGGACTGCATAGGATAGCACTGCTGCATTCTGTACTTTACTGTCGGGAACTTTTATAGGCAGTACTTGTTTACTCACGTCTGTTGTTCTGTGGTTGCTGCCGCCGCCGCGGAGTGGTTCTGGTCTGATGTGGCTGACCTATATTTAGAAATGACATAACTTGTATCTACAGTCGCACACAAGTCTTGTGTCATTTTACGGTCGCTAAATGCATTGTTGTTGAAGTGGCATTTACTACAGTCGGATCCACCTAGTCAAACTCGAACATTCCACATTGCTTTTTAATGCAATGATCATGCATAACATACAGCCTTGTGGCCTCATGATCATGCGTGACACACAGCCTTGCAGCCTCCCACACAATAGGATTTTCAAAAAGTTCTTGTGAGTGGGTGGTTGCAGAGAGCTTGCACTAATGTATTTTAAGGTAGTTTGAAAAGCACTTAGTGCATTGCAGCAGTCAGAGTGTTCTCATCTGAAGGTAATGTTAATTTACTGCATTCAGATATTATACATTTATGTTTAAGCTTATGCGCATTTTTGTTCTTAACAGCCCATCTAAGAACTGCGCCTCAACTAGAAGAGTCCGGCAGTTTCGAAATTAACATGGTGCAAATTATTTTCAAGCTTGCCAGACCAACTTGCCCAAGCGTCGGCTTTATGCTGCATTCATTTCAAGTATCCCAAGAGTATTTGAAAATAACGCTGATGCACATCTGTGTCATTTCATTAAGTGAACAGTTACTTTCGCTTTCCTTTGGTCACATAAAATTTACAGAATTCTGATGTATTTTTTTCTCAGTTTGACATTCCTGTACATGTTCACTTTCTCAAGTATGTTTGCTGTTGTGCAAAAATTACTTTCAACCCGATGCATAAAACGTACGCATGAGGACAAGAGCGCCGTGTTTGTGCCCTTTCTTTGTCCCGTCTCGTAGCGCTGTTTTCTACGTGAAGATGTTTCATTTTACTTGCGTGAAGTCGCGAGCAAATGTTTGCACACCGCAAACCGCGAAAAATTAGTTCTAGCACATCTCAATACAATGTACATTGCTTTCACGGAACAGTGAGATATGGGCACTTAAGGCAGAGGGCTTCATTTCACCAAGCATGCCCATGCTTCAAGCATAAAAAGACTTGTCGACAACATTTGTTCCCCAAACTCTTGCTCATGACTGCACACACCTGTACATATGTGTTTTTTACTACTCACTATTATTGTATGTGTTGGCAGTTACTGGTAGGGGCACAGACGTAGCCAATCCGAATAAGCAACCTTTGTGTTAACTCTTGTTAGGTCTACCTCATGTGGTTTAAAAAGGAACTAATGATTCCAGCAGCCGTATGCTTACCAGGGGCACCCTGGCTTTCTTGGTCGCCGGACCTGTACAAATGCAGAAAATGTTTTTCATTTATGGAGTGCCACGTCTTGAGTTATTGCGCCTTACCCAGCAGCAGAAGGGATAGCCATGTCGCTTCATAGGTGCCTGCAGTATAGAAATGTATGAATCTCAAGGGCAATGCAATGCAAGTCACATTCGGTAAAGAAGCCAGTTCAATCGAACTATTTATTTTTAGCTATGCCGCTGCTTGGGAAAATACGCTTTGTATAGCTCGTAGGTTTCAGCAAGCAATGACAGACAATGTATACAAAACCACACAATGTAATACAAAGGGAATGTTGCAGGACTGGTGTTCGGAAAATAGATTCTCTTTGTGAGGACAGCTGAAATTGGAGCATTGCAGAACATTTTCACCCTAGTTTCTCACCTCTCTGTTACGCATTGGGTACCTTCATTATATTAAAACACGTCATAAGTTAAACACTTTCATTGGCCATTTCGACTGTCACAGTAGTATTACATTTACTGCACACCATTTTTCTTGCAAAGCTAATTCCCTTGATGCAGCAGTACCACTTGAAAGATGGAAAGTAAATACAACGACGTACATAAAGCCAGCAGACCATAACGAATACCTAGTTTACATTAGCCAACAGCAGCTAAAAGTATCTGTCAGACAGGAAATAGGCTGCTGCCCTGAAAAGTGATTGTGAAAGGTTGCCTTGAGTGGCGTTTCTTGTTCGATATTGCACCAACGCAACTCTGTTTTCTTTGGGGCTTTCGGCTTATTCAAAGGAAAAGTAGGCCCACTGTACAGCGCACTGGAGCACTCTAACAACTCTTATAGAGAACCTTCCAATTTCGTATATGCACACATCAACAATAAAGGGGTCTGTCTTGTACTGTCGAATTTTAGGGAAAAAAGGTTCATTGTGTATGGGCATTTTCTAAATCTCACAGATTATAGAGTATATTTGTGATTTCTACATATTGCAATAAATGTGGATCTTCACTGCTTACCTTCTAAATTTGTTTATTTTAACATAACAGGATGCATAATATCGCTGTGGTTCATGCATACGTACATGCGTGAAAAACCTCAGTATGGTTAGGAATATTCATTTATCCTGTTCATTGCTCTGTGCCTTACTTTGTGTCTGTAACTCAGCCA